>NW_024427763.1:0-66921 GCF_017562075.2 Anopheles merus
CCTCAATCAATGCAGTGTGTACACACACCAGAGTGCCACTGTTTGCATAATCATTTATCATCGTTTGGCAGGCCGCCGTTCCGGGGCGTCCCATTTTCCTCCCTTCCTAGACGTCCTTTGCCAGCTCAAACGTCATATCTTCCGTCCTACCCCGCCGAGCAAAAGACTGCTGCAGACGACAGCTGACGCTTTTGGGCCAGTTTTGGGCCTGCATTCGACAAGTTTCCGTTTGCGAGGATCGGCTTCGATCGCTCGCTTGGTTTTTTTGGTTGGTTGTTTGTTCCGAAAACGATTGAGGCAGCGACGAAGCAGGGAAATTAACCGACAGGATGCAGCCAATAGTCTGGAAAGGAAATACGTTCAATATCAGGAGCAGCGCCGAAGCTAATCGAACGACGGGCGCACTCACTAGTGCCGAATTGCTTTTGCACGTTGTGTCGGAGGTCGTTGACTTTTTGTATCGTTCTGCAGGGTTTTGGGTAACGAAACAAACGGTAATAAATCAAACAGTCTGGCTTGCAGAATGCCTGGTGTGGAGGAGGGAGTGAGTCGTGAGACTTTTTTGTGAAGACAATTAAAAAGTGCCAGCTGGGGCGCTCAGACCCGGTGCCAGACGTTGGATTTAATTGATTAAGACGAAAATGCGTCACCGATGTGGACCATATTCCAAGATGTGGAGAGTTTTACGATCATCTTTGTGACTCCTCTTGGTTCTTGAGAACGCGGCGACCTCGCACAGATCTGCACCTACGCATGGATCTGTTGGGTTGCAAGTCGCCAAACTTGACAGTTTGATAGTGTGTCGTCATCCAAGGTGCGTTTGGTTGCGAAATGTCACCACATGGACGCTTGGACGAGAATCTCCCAAAAGGCAATGAAAGCGACCGTCTGTGACGTCTTTGAAGCGGGTTAAGCTAAATCCCAAGAGTTGTGGTTTCTTGCTGCTTGTTGACTCGATGCCAGACACAACTTAACCCGACCTCTGACCAACCCGGTCGCGGTGGTACAGAAACATAAAAATGCAATAAATTGCATCGCACCGACGTGGCTATGCATTACGCGAGCCGGCACATAAAGCCGTGTCTACGGTGAAGGCTACACTGGAGGAATAGCTCAACGAGGATCTTGTCTTGGGGATGCAAGGGGGAGACAGACAGCAGGCTAACCGTGCCGTTTGGCTACTCGAAAGGTGGAAACTGATGCCGCGGTAGGAAGGTGTGTGCAAAGCAAACAGAACAAATGTACAGGCAAAAGGCAAAACAAAATGCGAACGCTTGCAATAATCCGTAAACGCAGCCGATCTCTGAGGTCCAGATATTTGTTCGATTATTCATCCGCTCGGTAGGGACGTTTCCGCATTCGCCGGTACGTTTCCAGTGCAGGAAACGGCTGGACGCGCGATGCCACACCTGGTCCGGGGTCAAACCGGACGGTGCCGGTCAGTTTGTTTTGAGGTTAAATGCGGCCCCAAGGAAGTTCCCTTTGCGCGTGGCGGGGGGGGGGGGGGGCAAAACAAGTTCCACTGTGTGCGCACGTTTGGTGTGATTGTGGAAGAAACAGCAACGCGAATAACTTTCATCATCGTTTCCTTTCTCTTTTTTTTTTCGTTTGTCGTGCTGACGGTGGGGAAGAAGTAACAATCGGGAAACGGTGGAAACGGTATGACAAATGAGGTTACAACAATCGGGATAGAAGAGTGGTTGCTTGTGCGAGAAGGTGCAAGAAGGGATGCATTGGTGTGCATTTATTTTACGAGTCGCTTATTGCAACGGTAACACATAGTGTTCCCTACCGTTACCGAGCGTTATCGTGAGGAGAGTAGGCTTGGAATTAAAAAGGAAAATGAAACGGTAAAAGACGCTTAAATATGGTTGATTATGGTTCGCGGAACGTTTAATGAGTTCAATTAGGACAATCTGATAAGCAGAGCTGGGAGATCGGATCACCCAAGAAAGGAATTATATGTTGACTCGTATGCCGAATGTTTTTGGGGAGTTTATGGATTGTTTCATAGCTCATAGTAATTCTTTAATATTGAGTTATGATTGTGATTATTTAAATAACCTCAACGTTCAGGGAAGTTTACTGATCCTACTCATCATAAACGTTCTCAAAAGAAACGTTTCCCAGTGCAATAAAACATGAAATATTGCCCGCCTTTTGATGAGCGATGCCTTACAAAGCAAGAAAAAAATACGCACCATTAGCGTAATAAGCTTGTAAGCAAACACTCGTCCAGATAACGACTATCTTAATGTGCAAGTTCACTTAAGTGAGTTCATGCCAATGAGTTAAGAGTGCATTTACTTGCCGTTCCCTTTACTTTTGCCGAACGTAATGCGTGCGTATGCTTACTTCACATTGCTGGCCATACCAAAAAACGCGAAATCAGTTTAAAACAACGAGTTCGAGGTGAATCATCCATCCATCAGTGGTTCTATTTTAAAAAGCTGCACCACCATCTGCACGGTTTACGTATATTTGCAAATCCCAAAAAATCACAAACCCACGACCCTGGATTTATTGCGAGATTTCTATTCACTCGCCACAAAATGTGGAGTGCGAATGCAAAAAAAAACGAAAACAAACAAGAGGGGGAATTAATGTGATTCAACAAATTGCACTTTGTTTACGAATTTGTGAACCTAACCTGATGACTACCCCTTCGCCACTTCGGTGTCTGGTGTTTTTGGGCCTGTTTTTTGTGTGTGTTTTGTTGGCGGCAGAGGAAGCGAGATTTGTGTGGATGCGATTTATGCTATTTACACCGACGCGCGCGACCGACCGACTCCTAGTACCGATCCAGAAGCGTGCCAGAGACAATGCATGATTGTGTTTTTTAATTTCTTTCGGCTCATTCCCGAACGGCGGCGCGAAAACCGGACATTACTGTCCACTTTATTAATTTACACACTTATCGCTGGCGCTTGCGGGGCCGGCTGGGCATAAATTCGTTTGACCTCTCTACACGAAAATTTCTCCGACTCTAAAAGTGGAGATGAAAGCGGGGAACAGCAAAGAAAGGCAAAGAAAACACAAGTTTTCAGGCTTGTGCGCGCGAAACTTAGCCATCAAATTGTTATCGAATAGCAGTTTTTACTCTGGGAAAGAGACACATACACACAAAAGAGGGGTTTCCGTGGCGCACAAGCCCCAGTGGGGTTTGTGTTTTTTTGTTTGCCCGTCCCGTCCGGCTAGACCTATTTTTGCCTACATTTTTTCCGGCCTGCCAGCCTGTGTTGATACATAAACATTAAAATGAAATGAAAACAGCAAAAGAAATGAAACTGATAGGAGCAGCAGCAAAAGCAGCAGCGGCAACGTACTGTCTGGGCAGCATAGAATCAGGAGGAAAATTTCACCAGAGCGGGAGGGGGGGGGGGGTTTCTTTTACTACGCACTGCTGGAAACTCCGGACCCTGGGCCGTAAATGTTTTCATTTTGCCAATGAAAAATTTATGATACTCACTCAGCACGCCTAGATAAATGGGAGCAGTGGGGGGAAGCACGACCAAAGATGCACTCTAATTTAAAGCATCGCTTTTTAAAGCCAGACAATCGGCGGGAGTGACCAAACAACAACAAAAAAGAGGTAATGATCAACAAAGGAGGGAAATTGGTTGTGCAAGCGCACTTAGCTGTTGTGGATTGTTGTCAAAACAATGTTTGCGAAAATATGTCTTGATGGTGGGTTTTTAGCAGCAGCAACAAAGCGGATAAGAGAGGAAAAATCATTGGACAAAACAATACATTTCCCTTGCCGCAAGGTAAGCGTTTGTTGGGAAGGGTGAAGATGGCTTCAATTAATCATGATTTACGTACAAAAACCCGGGGGGGATTTGTGTTCCAAAAGACAGGGTTTGGTAGTGTCAAAGTAGAAACGCATCAGGTTGAAATTGCAAACCGTTGCAGTTGATGCAGTTGTTAATCAACTTTCATTCTTTTCATTCTAAAGACTCCAACTTCACACACCATCACGTACGTATGAATCGCAAATATTGTCTAATTTATCTAGGCGATGGTTAGTGATTCTCAGTAACTCTTTCTGGAGCATCCAAAGGAACTAAAACATACAAAATATCGCCTTACACCCGCGTCCATATATCAAAAGCCGAAACTTCAGCCACACACACAGCTTATACCCTTTTTTCAGATGCAGTTTTCATCTTCCCCCCCCAAAAAACTTGCAACCGAAAACAAACTGAAACCCTTTTACAGATGAGGCAGACAAATTGGTTGGTTTTACTTGGAGCGATCCTAGAGCCCGTGCATCCCAAGACCGGAGTAGATGGTTCACATTTCATCCGGCTGACTTCAAGAGTCATCCACCACCCGGTAAAACCTCCCCAGTATGCTGAGATGTCTGTGGCACCTTGCGGATTCGGGTCTTTGAACCAAACAAAGTGTCCCTCAACATGAAACAAAGCCCAACTTCCCCAAAAAAAATGGTCATCCGTGTGGGTGTGTGTGTTGCAAGGTTCAAGGGAGGGAAAAAAACGTTGGAATGCTTTAAAAGCAACAATAAACAATCGGACATGAAAGGGCTGGCGAGAGGAGCCGGGAGTGTGTACGTCATTTCATCTCCGAAAAAGGAAGAGAAATGGAAGGTGGAAAAAGTTTTCCATGTCATCACGTTGCCGGTTTCATGCCTTCTTGGGACCTGGGTTTTTTTTTCTGTGGGGTTTATGTTTCACCCTAACGCCCACAGCTCGCTAACAGTTCCGGAGCATTAGTCGCATTTCCGTCGGATATACGAGTGGAAATGTTTTATCGAAATTAAAATGATAGCATCTCGCGTGGCAAGGTAGATGGATGAAAAAGGTGTACGGCAGGAAACAGCAAACAATGTGCAGAAGTTCTAAAATTTATAAAAATAGTGCTCCCGGATAGCTGCTGTCTGGTTTGTTCCTTTAAGCTACATTTCAAAGACGTTATATCTTCATTTTTAGGTATGAGATAAAGGATCCTCGAAAGGTGAAGTTTATCAAATACCTTATTCTTTCAATAAATATCGCGCTTTACTTGCCCACGCTAATGGGAACTTATCCTCAGAATATTCTTTGCCCAATGTCCCATAACTCTTCACGAAGCGCACAAAAAATAAAGCTTCCCAGCCATCCGAACAACATACTGTTTGCAGATAATCATATATTCATTGGTTTGATCTTTGGCTGTGTGTGTGCTAACATTGAGAAGATTACAAATTTAACATCCCATCATTTTGGGGTGCTTTTTCTCTCTCCTTTATCCATTTCCAATTTAATCAACCTTATCTTGCCTTAAAAAACGAAGGCACGACCATCGTGTGTCCTTGTCAAACAAGAACAAATTCCATCAATAGGGAACATTGTTTATCAACACTTACAATACATCCTTCGCTAAACAAAATGGCTGGCACTCGAGAAGGGGAATGGATTTGTTGTTGTTGTTGTTGGTGTTCTCTCCCTCTCCCCCACTCATGAATCTTTATCACCTATCACAGAGGGATCACAGAGCAACACAACCCTCCACCCTTTCTTTTCGTTTCGAACGATGTTTGCATAATCCTTTTCGCATCTGTTATCCACGCGGGCGGGTTTTTCTGTTCCGAGAGAGCGATTGTGTCTATCTTGAATGTTGCTTTATCCAACAATTGACAAATGTTTATCGAAATGGCAAACAGGCAAAAAACACTACAACAATCTGTAGGACACACCTTCAGAAAGGAAGCGTCATAAATTCAATCCACCGAGATCAGTAGCGTGCGATACGGGGAAAGCGCAGTTTAGTCGGGTGACCCGGCACACATTAATAGGGAGTGTGCAGGATTGCAAAAAGCCCTCCTCCCAATGTCGCACCTTTGTGAGTTCTTACTCACAATCCCAATCCTCCTGGGGTTTCTTGGTTGATTTGCACTCAACTATTTGCAGACCACGGGTACCAACGGGTACCGCTACCAAGACACAAGCCTGCACATCCACTGAACAGAAAGTGGAAGAAAATTGCCACCGGCTGCTGTTGAATGCCAACACCCAGTACCTCTCACAGCCTGCCATAGCCCCCCTCCCCCCCCGCCCACAGTACACAGGCGGCGGGAGCCGCGTCTGACAGATCAAAAAGGGATTTGTTTACACTTTTTCGCCAGCGGGCCCCTGTTGTACTGCACACTGTCCACTGGGGACGTAAAGGGCCGCATGGCGAAAAAGAGGGGAGGTAAAGTCATTGGCAGAATCCATAGAGTGTCGTGGCTGTACTACAGCCCGCGTTCAATTCCTGGGGGGCAGTTGGGGGTGTTGTTTGCCGTTATGTGGTTTCTGTTTACACTTGCCGTTCCAAGTGGACATGTGTGGAGAAGTTGTTGGTACGACCAGTGAGCATCGGTTAGCCACATAACTAACCCGAGAAGTGGTATTTGCAGGAGCAGCAGCAGCAGCTGGAGATGTACCAACGATCATACCAACGTCAATGATTCCATTGGAGCTCTTCAAGCGCCGACAGACGGCAGACGGTTGGGCGGTACACGGTGAAGCTTACCCAAGTGGCCTTCCTCCTTGGTTTGCCCCGGAAATAGAGTGAGAGTTCACAAAGTTGCAACAAATTTGCACGATATCAACCACCGGCAGGATCACGCTCATAACCCTATCACTGAATTAATTCCACAAATGTACAGACAAACAATCGGCAGCGGGAGGACTGCCGGGGTTTTTAGGATGTCTGGTTACGGGAAGGATTATAAATCACCCTCAGAGCTAAACGCCACGACCATGTCGTCAGGATACGGGGTACGGCAGATTTATCTATAGCGGGCTGTCCCGAGCACGACTGACAATGAAATAGAGAGAGCGAGAGAACTGGAGGAGGACACACTGGTCATTAATTTAATTTCCAATGGATTTCAGCGTGCTGTTTAATCCCATTGCTTGCTTGCTCGCTCTGTTGTTTGCTGGAGTATAAGTCTCACCGCACACACTCTGCCGGTTAAAACGCTCGTTCATTAAGTGTTATTATTCCATTAATTGCAAATGCGTAAATCAAAACATTTCCTGGAATATTCCCGCAGCCCGTGTCCGCGGGTTGTGCGACCGGCTCGTGTGAAGCAGTACCTCAGGCTCTTATCGCATTGGAAGCCTACAAATCACGATCGAACTTCACAACACACAACACTCAACACCCAACTCCTGGGCGACCTCGAAAGCCGTAGCCTGAAGATACGGCCTGAGACCCACTCTCGGGGTCCCGCACAACAAAATGCACTTTACTTTCGTTTGATGCGTTGCAATCATTCTGATTTGCTGATTTCTATAATTTATTTTTATTCTTCACACACACACATGTACACAGGCACGCATTCAACACAAAGTAGTGTGATAATGGAACGCACACACACACACAAGGCTCACAAGTACAAAGGCAGACACACTTTTTATTGGAAAATGATTCGCGATCGGGCTGGACGCGTGGACGCGCCCGGGGCTTATCTAATCGCGCCAGTGATTGAAAAACCTGCCCCGGCCAGGCACGAGCCCGGCATGTGTTTTGCTGTCCGGGCGCACCGCACGCATTCGCCAGATGTGTGCTCGCGTGTTTTTTTTTTCGCCTCTTTACCAACACAACCACTAGGGAGAGGACACCCTTCTGGAGAATTGCACTCACGCACGCCACGGTGTTGCTAGTGTTGCACCCCTCCGAAAATGTGTGCCAAAGAGATCCTTTTCACAAACACAAAGGGCACACGGGAGTACAGAGGAGGATATAATAAAATACACAAAAAAAAACGGAGGGACTTTGTGGGTAACTACCGGAAAGCCTGCTGACGGTACAAACTCAACCGGCCTGGGTCGTCGACGAGAGTACGCAAACTACGCGAACCAAGACCGAGAGAGATATGCGGCCGCACGTACGTCCGTGCGCTGCTAACGTTCGAACGTAAATACACGCTGCTAGTGGCTTGCCGGTTTGTGTTGCGGCCTGGAAGCCAACAAGTTCTCACTGGCTCACCCCTCCTCCCTGGTGACTTGGTTGGCTAGAGAGAAAGCATGCGCGAGAAATGCTCTCGCTGCTTGAGAGACGAGGAGAGATCAGGGATTGTTAGAAAACGTTTGGTCATTAGTTGGTCATGATGAACTCAACAACATGAACATGATGAAAATTTACGAAAACAAATACATCAATTTGAGGTCGCGATATCTCGATTTAAAGAATAAAAAACGCTGGATTGTATCGTTAAAAACTCTAAATATTGTTAAACAATATTGGGACCAACAAACAAATTCGGAGATTCGATAATTTTGGTGGGTCTAACGACATGATGACTTCACCAAAAATTTGGTCCTTGTTTAGTAACTCAGAGCTTACTTCAGGGATTTCATTAAGCGAAGTCATTGCTGATAAACGATTTAATTAACGAACCTATGTTTTAATGAACAGAATTTCGTTTATCATCTCTTCTTATTCAGTTAGTGCTCTTTCTGGAGCCCCTGTACCATGACCAACATAACTAACATAATTTCAGAAAAGATGCAAACTGTCTTAAATTCAGTTAGGAATATTGTTACAGTTTTTTGGGTAAAAATAACGAAATTGCGTAGTTAAAGCGATAACTACTCCAACCATCATAACAAATATCAGATTGACAACCCCTGCAAAAAGCGCGTCTCTCTCAGAAAACCCGTAACCTGGCAACCAGAGCACAAATATGCTCACCTACTCTCCGTGTTTCAGTCCAAAAGGAAAGAGAAGCGCTACCATTGTAAAAGGAAACTGTTTTCTGTGTTAGGGGAAGAATTGGAAGGGCTAGGGTAGCCGAAGGGAGCGGGAGGGGATTGTTGATGGTTTTTTCGTGCGTGTGTAGGTGGCGCTTTAAATGCCGGTTCGCCTATGTTCCCGAGCAGGAGAATGTATTCGATGCGAATATTTTGAAGGCTTACTTTTTTTTCTTTAATTTAAAATATAAACAAAAAGGCATGGTTATGTTTGAAATTATGGAAATGTTTTGAGGTGAAACACTTTAAGGCGGTATTTATTTGCACACCTTCCGAAGGGTTTCACGCCGAAAAAATATGCTAAACGGCTTGCCAAAAGTAAGCCGCTTGTGACGTTTTAGCGGCCTTCACATTGAAATTCTCCATAACGAGATCCAAAAAAAAAAAATCACTTCCACCGACAACAGAGACGCACCCGCCAAACTATTTAGCACCGATTTCAAAGGTATGAGAGACGCGACACATTGTTCTTGCCTTTTTGCCTGGAACCCTATGGTTTTGACTTCCGCCGTACAAAAGCATTAAAAAAAAAGTTCCTCGCTTGGCTGGTGGAAGTTCCTTTTGTCGGCAAAGAAAAAGCATATGTAAATCTAAATTGATTTTCAACGGCTCGGGAAAACCCCCGTTTGGCACCCCGGGTGGTGGTTTTCTTACCAACGAAAGAGAGAAAAACTGCTCCCCAACCAACCAGCCAAACAACATGTGTCGATGGAGAAGTGTGTGCGTTCCGTGGTTTTCCTCACCCGGCTGAACGTTGGAATAAATGCATGCCGAATGCTGTGTGTTCGTGCCCTGAGGGCGAGTAGAGCGCGTTTCACCACCCCGCACTGAAATGCTTTTTCAACCGCAAACAGAACAAACGGTACTGATCTGGTTAAAACTTCAAAAACTTCATCCACACTTTTCCACACAGGGGAAAAGGCGCGATGGTGCTCCAGGTGTTGGTGGAATAAATGCAATTTAAGCTGGAATTCAATTACCACACAAACAATGCGCTCCAAAATGATGCTACGGGCGATGTTTTCATCTTCTTGGTGTGACGAACGCGAGGATGCTTCTATACCTATGTGTCACATATGCTGTTCGACCCGTGTGTGTTTGGTGGAATTGAATTATGGTGCTTTCGGGGTCGGGTTGGTCAGCCCAAAGGGGCTCATTTCCGGAACCATATGTTAATTAGCTCGGGTCGCTCGTTCAGTTCATGTGCATTGTTCACGAGCTGTCAAAAGGAGGGTAGGGGAGCAGAGTGTCAAAAATGAAACCAGACAGAACGGGCGTGTAACAAAGAAAGGCCCCAAAAAATGTCACGATTGTTTCCTTTCGTTTGATGGGTCGCGATGGGACCATATACAAGCCCGAGAGCTCCAAGTGGCCCAAGTTCAAGTGCAGTCCAAGGGAAGGTTTGTGTTCTTTCGCTTCAAAGGAACGATCAATCGTAGTTCAATAAGAAAACAATGAAATAATGTTTCCAGACTCGAATGGGTCCCCAAAAACCATTGCACCAGAGCGGGGACGATTCTCAACCAGCCCTAGAAGACTGATTCATGATGTTGGATGTAATAAAAATTTCCATATGCCCTTTTTATGATCCAATTGTGATACGGGGTTGGATAGAACGAATTCCATCATTGGGTTTTTTGAATGACGTTCTTTGAAGATATACTTCAAATCCATTATCAAGCTGAGCTAGCGCATTATGGAGCCTATGTTCTTTGATGATCGTCTATTTTGGATTATAAAACCCGAGTAGATCTTGAAAATAGTTAATTTAAATGCAAATTGCATAACTTATGGCGTTTTTATCATTTAATTGAATACATTTTAGATAATATTTTCTCAATTATCAACAGATTTTCTTAGAAGAACAGTTGGCGTTTTTTTTATTATTACTATTTATCACTTGATTTATCATACATTTCGACAAATATTTACTATTTTTGATTGAAGAAGTCGATTTGAGCATGAAACTGAAAAATATGTTACACAAAATGCATAGATATAGGCGTTTTTTGTAATAAAATAACATATTATATATATTTATATAAGTTATCATACTTGAAAATGTTGACATTATTTGAATGATTTTACAGAGAATCTTCAGTCATTCGCTTCAAACCCTTTCAAACTGCTTGGTGCGCAAAGCAACGCATAACAACTAAATAAAATAATCATGATAGTGACTTAATAGAGCAGGTCCAAGTAGATTCGCCTTTTATCTGACCTTCGAGGATACAATTTTACGGTAGTGTAACGCATTTTCCTGACAAAGAGCACTAATGAATAAGTAGGGAAAACGACAAGCCATCCTCCTCCTCCTACAGCGAGGAAATAGGAGCTAAACACGCCCCGCAACGGTGGGTCCAGATTACATGGTGGCGATAATAACTGCACTAATTTGGCCTTAAAAATCTCCTCCGAGAGTTAGCTGCACGTGTCCCGTGGGAGGTACTGGTCGAGGAGGCGGAGGGAAGGACAGTGCGTACATTTATCAAAGGCAAACAAAAAACACACTCTTTAATAATCTACCCCTTTTTCTACTTTCGGTCGTTGAGAGTGAAGGCTTTAAAGGTACTTAGTTTTTCGGTAAGAAAGAAAACTCCCTCCAATCACCACCTTTCGGGTTGACAAAATTTGGGGAGCGAAGCGGCAGAGTGACCCGAACTGAAGAACGTTTGGAGGGCCCATGCCACATGGGACATGATTTACGGACGCGGCCTGCTCGTATGAAGGAGACCGCACCACACCACGCCACGAATATCCTTTTTCACGCATCAAATAATACCGGCAAACGGGAGCCGAAAACTGATGCTCCCTTTCAAAACCGGGGAGGTTTTAAAATTCGGAACATTAACAGTATCTTAGTGAGTGTGTGTATGCGTGGGGACACACACCTACACTGACGCTTCCAAACAGTAGTATGAGTGTGCGCGTTCGACCAGTTCGGTTGTTTGTTTGTTTGGGTGCGTAAATGGTTGAGGATTTTCGGGCGGGTTACAAGATTTATGTCCTTGCTACCACTTCCAGGGCTCCCTGTGGACTTCTCGCTTTACTCTTACCAGCAAACGCACAAAAACAGCCGAGTTTGAATTTGCATTTATCCTCTCTCTCTGTTTCTCTCTCTATCTCTGTTTCGTTACGTTGACACACCCCCAAGCGCACTAGTGTCGGTTCTAGCCGCGCCGCTTTGTAGCAAACACCTTTAGGGATAATGCCGGAAGTAATGCCGGTTCTAGGATACAGCGAACGAAAAAACCCCATCATGCGTACAGTGTAGAGTGTAGTCAGTGTAGTCTATATGCTCCCCTTGTATTCCAGAAACCATTAGAAATTATTTATCGAGCACACAGGATACACCGCGAGGATCTTCCGGAGTTACTGTGCAAACGTGTGTCTATATTTTCGTTTCAGAGGCACTCTAACGAGGTCTACGAGGCACTAATATTCTAGCAAAAGTCGTCCAGGATTCTTAGAAAATCGATTCTTTCCTACAGAATGCGTCGAGGGTGCGTCTTTCGGACGAAACCACACCGTAACAAGTAACAAGACACGCCAGCCACACACCCTTATAAGCAACCACCGAGACTGGGCCAATATTTGTCTTCGTCTTAGCGTACACGTGTCGTGCGCTAAGATTTTAAGTGTTTCCTTAACCACCAATCTTTAGCAACTTGTACTTGCGGGCAAAGTTTTTGCTTCGTCCCTAACACCCAATAAATTGGTAGCCGCCCTAAGACAACCACCAGTGTGCATAATTGACGAATCTCGAAACCACCATTTATCACACCGTCGTACGTTAATCAATCAAGTCTGAAACTTATGAAGATCGATCGTTACGGGAAGGATGAGTTTCAAACTTTCAAAGCCGGTACACTAATCACGCTGCGTTCGTGGTCAATACTTTTGGGATTGGGGCACGTGGCACCAGGGTTCGTATGAGTTATAACAAACGCTGCCGCCTGCCGATGGCTGATGGACCTTCTATGCCGGGTGCAACACGAACCCTCCCTCCAAGCTAAACGCGTGTGTCGCCATTTAGGTGTAATAAATTTTAACCTCACACTCACAGCCAAACTAACGCTATGCAGAAGGCGTACGCTTCCCCAGTGAAAAATACCGAAACAGAACAGCACCCGGGTCTCCGGGAAGCGTGAATGCCGATGAATAAATTTACATTTTTCGACTGTAAAAGCCATTACGGATCCAGTACGACAGGATGTGGGGGAAACGGTCGGCTCGTTTTTTGTGTGGCCGCCTTTTCTACATCGACCTCGAACGAGTATCTGCTTCCGACAATCTATATCTTCCCGGGAGAAGGATTACGGCAACGCTTTTAATTACCATGTCCGGGGTGTGCAGTTTACTTCCGATCATCGTCCTGCCGATGGTTGCCGAAGTCAGCTGGGTCAGCTCTATCGACAAGAAATTGTGTGTTTTCACGAGCTTTCAGTTATTCGCTACTATTTACGGTACTTTATTCGTGTTTTGGAGGTAAACTATAGAGCAATTTTTATGAGCAGTACAACCGTTTGGTCTCATAAATAAAACTTTTAAAAGCATAACAACAGCTGACATAACGCTCCTGATGCGGGGAGGGACTCTAATCCTTTTCGGCCATCATATTGCAATTTTATGACTGAATGGGGCGATTCTAAACGCACAGCAAAAAAGTGCAACATTGTGTCTGGTGTATTAATTTGTTGTTGAAAAAGAACTTGCAAAACAAACTCCGATTTGAAGGGTTCCTCGCTTGCGTTGTTTCTACTCATTGCTTCGAGTGGTTTGCGCCTAAAGAGCTGCAATCCGCATTGCAAAACCATATTGAACGATTGATTTGTGTTTTTTTTTCTACAATTTATCTCCTATTATGGTTCAATTTCAATTTGTACATCTTTGCTCATTTCCATTCAGTTTAAAATAAATAAGAACCAAACTTTATTTACTGCACGGTTTTAGATTTATCGCTTTCGTTTCCCCCATTGCTCCTGCCCAGCAACAATGTGCGCTGATTATCAATCGATAATCGTGGTAACACATTGTCCACACAACAAAAACTTCCCGTTAGCATCGTTTCATCCTTACTCCAGAATGTTGGGGACACCCTCCTTAGCAATCGTTTACGAGTTTAATATCTTTCTATGTCACTGATGCAGCACGAATGTCTTTTGCGTACGCTTGATGTAGCACGCAGTAGTTGTTCTCCCCAAGAACATGACGCCTGGTCGCTCCCCCCCCCCGCCCCAAACAGGAACGCAAAATGGTGGCAGCAAAATAAACAGGGAATATCGGAAATTATTCCAACGAGGGGATAAACTTTCTCCCCAAAAAAAAACACACGCCCTGCGGGAAGTCCAAGAATACTTGCCACCGAAATGACACGCACACAAAAAAAAATCATTTTCCTTTCGCTCATCATCATCGTTCGATACCTTTTCCGACGAGTTTGAGCCCACGCGGCAAACACGCGCATGTTACGCGCCCTCTGAATCAGGCTTTCGATCATTCGATGGAGCCCCTGTGGCTAACGAAAGGACAACATTGTATCACCTTTTGCTCCCCTACAGAGCCTCTTTCCCGGTGTGCACCAAAGTAGGATTGTCACACTCAATTTTCCCTAGCAAACAGCGAACGGTACGGTATTTCCTTACAAATGCGTGTGGAAATACAATTTAAACCTCTCTCTCTCCCAAACCGAGGCAGACAGGCCCGACCTGTCCGAGCACGGGAGGTTCAGAACCATAAACTACAAACATCTGCGTCCAGCGAACAGCGAAGTCTTGTAAGGGGAGAATGGTTTTTATCGTCCTGCTTGTTGGACCGTTTGAGGTTAAAAAAGGATCGTTTCGTTTGTGAGTGTGTGGAGGTGTGGTAGGCTCGTTTCTACGCTCCCCAAATCAGCACAAAAGTGTTTGTGTGTACTTGGGAGAAGGAAAGTGTGGCCCAACACAATCCAATCACAAAGCACGAAGGACGGTCGAAGGAAAATCGAAAGAAAATCACATCAGGACAGAAGGATGCTTCTCTGCCTCGGCTACTTTACGCAGCGCATCAGAGGGAAAAACCGGCAAAAAGGAAATGGTTGTTTGTGTACGGTAAAAGCATAATCCGTATGGTTTTTGCCCGCTGTACGTGAATGTAGGCGTGAAATTAGTTTGTATTCGTTTAAGGTCCTTGCCAAACGGTTGCAATCGTTACCGTTGAAGGTTAATTAAGCGTAATTGATGCAGATGTTGAATGTGGTTTGATGTTTGATGGTATGAAGCCTGAAGTTCCCTTAATCGATGCAGCTAGGTGCCGACGAGATGGATGGCAGAGACAGTGCATTCTACGCGAATCCACAAAACCAGACCAAGAACCTTTGGTAGTAATATCAGGAGTTTGGTTGGAGGCTATCGATGGCATGCGAATTACGTATAGCAGAACGATAGAAACGATGCACACTATCGTCGATCTAAATTGCAGCTACATGCCGGAAGTAACTGCATGCCGCAAGGAACGTGACTTGCAGCGCGTAGTAGCTGTAACATAATTTTCCAATCGCTGTATGTACAAAGAAGTGTTTCGAACTGAAATTTCCATCAACACATTCCATCAAAGCAGGGAGACGATAAACGCCACTGAAACTATCGCGTGGGTCATCTCACCCTCGGGAGCAATGCTCCGATGAGAATGCTTTTCAACTTGTTTGAAGGCAGAACTTTGCACCATCGGAAAACCACAAAACGACCGAACGAAACATCCTTTCATGTCCTGTTGTCGCATTTAAATCGTTTTGTTTTGCAAATATCCAACCCCACGTCAACCGCTAAGGGGTTGCCGATGGAGAGCATTGTTCGCGTATGATGCCAAACACGGGGGAGAAGAATTTCAATGCATCACCAGCAGACCAGCGAAGAGTATTGTTTGTGGAGAGAAGATTGCTGGAGCAGAGTTGGGAGTAAGCTCTGGAGAGATTGTAGTGGAATACATCCCTTCCAGTTACCACATAATTTGCATTTCAAACTCATTCTGTCCATTTGGTTGTGTGTTTTTATTACAGCAGATGCTGCAAGTATCTGGTAGTTTAATGAAAATGGTATATTCACTTACCGATTCGTCATTTCGGCTGGGACGGCATGGATTTCCACCTTCGTTTGATGCTGCTGGGGCGGCTGCTGCTGCTGCTGCTGCTGATGCTGGTGCAGTTGCGGTGGTTGTAGCTGTAGTGAAGATTTCTGCTTCGTCGCTTGTTTGTATCGACCTATGGAAAAGTAATTGAAAATAGGGGTTTTAATAACAAAATTATATTGTAATAAAATTAAGAAATTGAATAAAAATATAAATAAAAAGATATAACAGCCGCTTTGATTTTCCTTTTTTCCAAATTGTTGCCAAATGGGAGGCTCTTGTCTTGGCTAAATATGTACACTAGCGCCACTGGTGGATTTTTTTTAAATGTGTAGCTTATTTGAATCGACTACAGAGGGCGCTTTCACACCTGTTTGCTGTTTTACCGTTTTTATCGTTTTACGCCTTGTTGTATGCAATGTGCATAGCGCTGTGTATTTCAGATTTTACACTAAAATTCAAAACAACACGCAGAATGCATTTTCAAAGTACGTTGTTATGACAATATAATAAGATTATATGAAACATAATAAAATTAATTACTTCATTTGCAATATTTAAATAAACAATAGATCCAACAGAAAATTGTAACTCTTATAAAATCGGAATCTAAATCTAGTTTAGAAACTATTCAAATTAAGAAATGGGAAACGTAATACGATAAAAAAAGTTTTAATACTTACTCAAAGCGAAGAAGAGCGACAGCACCGCCTTTAACCGTCCGCTGCAGATGTCATTCGGGGTGACCGATTCCAAGCCGCCAACTTGATGCAATTTCAGAACCGTGAGGCACGCGTTCACGTTATCGTACTGGGGGGAGAGAGGAAAGAGAACGAGAAAGAAAACAAATCGCAATATTAGAAACAATGCATTAGTTATGATTTATTTGGGAAAATAAGATCCAATTTTTGAACCCCGTACACAATTGCACCAAATGTGTGCGTCGGAGGCGGACGGAGAGCATGAATCATTGGACACGCACGGCTCTACTGTACTGTGTGCATGCTGTCACAGCGATCTGTAACGAATTGGCCATTGACTCATTTGGTGTGCTGCTAGAAAACATGTGGCTTTTAATTGTGTTTCCCTAGAATCTTTTAATGACATGAGCATTGTTGCTCGCATCGTATGTCAGATTGGTGTAATTTGGGTGGATGACGCAAAGCACCGAGCTAATAAAGGGTTTTGTTGGAAGCATGAGTGATGACGTTAGTAGAAATAATAGATTAAAATTGTTTGTTGGTTACGTTGACATTCAGCATGTTTCAATGGCATGGTCAAGATATGCTCAGAACAATAACCAAATTGAACCATAAAATATGATATTTGTCCCTTTTCTTGATCAGTACCACGACATCAATGCATCCCTGAACCAATTCATCGTAAATAAAGTCATCCAGCACCGCTACAATGACTCAATGTACTGCTGCAGTCGATGATGGAGTTGTAATTATAAAATATCTCGCCACAATTAAGGCATGGCTGATTGACATCTAACGGGCACTGCTAGTTCGGCATAAGAAACGGAAAGAGTACGGAATTCCCTCACCGTTGTTCAATCAACTTGATGAAGATTGCAGTGACAACTGTTGCAAACACACTTCATTCTTCATACGCAAGCAAAAGAGAAAATCCATCATTCTCACACACCGTCGCAACGCCATCGCCTCTTCCAACGCTACTCGCATTACAGCGCAAACGGGAGAGTGCACCAGATGCGCGTTACAAGAAAGGACAAGTACAAAATCGAACAAGTTGCTGACAACACGCATCCATCCGTGTCGTGGTGCGTGGTTTTTCTGTCGCCACTTCTTTGCCACACTTTTTCAATGGACAATGGGAGCCAGAAAGCGGAAGACAGCAGTCACCACGAAGTCATGAAGTCGGAGTGTGGCGAGCTACAACACTAATAATCGTTCCAGTGCGGGTCACGCGTGAAGGTGGTAATGGCAAATGCAAAAATGACACACTCGGTACTCGGCATTCTTTGCTGTGCGGTATATATATACATCATCTTGTGAGTGAGAGCTTGAGTTAATGACGATCATTGTTGGAGCAGACTTGCGAACAAACACAAACTGCTGGGGAGATCTACCACGGAAGAGTGGCGAGAGTGTATGCATCTGAATTGCGGACTTAATTCATTAAAGCATGCCATGAATTTCACGCCTCGGTTAGCGCGAGATGGAAATCTAGATTGGGGCGGGGTGCGCGTTTTGTTTTGATACAATTTGATTACATTTAATTTTCACCGGCGCGATGCGAAGTGCGATGAGATCTTCATTAGCGATGGCAAAGTGAGCAGCGTTGAGAGTTGGCGCTGATGGATCCGTTGGCTTATCAGAAAATGGGGAAATTTGTGGAGAGCCTTTTTTTTGGGAGCAAAATTTGAATGTCTAGCGGACGAATGGACGTGTTTTGTGTTGGGCTTGGAAATGTACGAAAGGTGGTTCCGGTTCGTTGGTTTGGAACTACAGTGAACAGTGACTTCAATGTCACGCGGGCAGTAGATTATTCAATGAACGTATTCCAGCACACAAACGAGTTGTGATTAGCATCATATCATTATTCAAAGTCCTTTGAAGGTCAGGTTCATGGTAAATTTTAGGTTTTACTTCAGCCAGAAGTTGACAGTTTTTGGCTTTAAACGCGTATTTGAAATGCAGACATCACCAAATATGTTATAAGCATTTAAGCCTCATGCCTGATTGACACATAAATTTTGATGTAGATGTATTCAAATCATTTAGAATCTTTGCTCAAGTTCTTAGAAGGTACTGTTACTTCGCTATAGATATAAATCCAAAATTTCAATCCACAAAAACCCTATGATTATTGTGTACCTCTTACTGGCAGTTTGTCCGCATCTAAGAGGCATCTTCAAGGTAGCAACAAAAAAAATCGGAAACGGATGATGGATTTCTATACGCCAGCGAGCAGAATCGGTGGCGTGTCTGGTGCTCATTCCGTTTAGCGCAGCAATGCAAAAAACCATCCCCCGCGCAAAAGATCGCAGAAGCAAACCATCAAACCCGCACCAACTATTCCATCGATTACGCTTATGAATCCAATCTACGGTACGCCGTTTCGGCCCGGGACAGGTGAGAACCAAATTTCGCTCTTCCTAAATACACCTTTTCCGGTCAACGGACAGCCGGCTAAAGGGACGTGTGGTGTAATGGTATACCTTGATTCTATGCAAAAAAAGAGCTCCCACATCGATGGTATTTCTCCATAGTGGCATCCTTTTGCCATTCGTTCGTTCCGTCTACCTGCAAAGTCAATATTATACCAACAAAAAAATACCTTATTTTTGGGTGGAATTTCGGTTTTGGTTACCACGAAAATCACCTCCAAAAAAATGGTATGCCATTGGCCGATGATTGCGCTCATAAAAACGAAAGCACTGCCAGGGCAAAATTGCGAGCGCACGCCGAGATGTGTTTGGGCGCCACCGTTCGCCAAATTAAATGCCCGCAATACCTCCAATATGGCATTTGGCACATACTTTTCGGAGTCGTTCGGTGGTGGCGCTCGTTTTATGTACGCATAGCGTGACACAGATTTGCAAAAAACGAAAAAAAAAACTCCTCCAAAATGGTTTCTAGTGAGAAGTATTGCCGTTACTATGCGTTAAGAAGGTTTTTATTAGCTTTCTTTGTGCAAATAGTTTAATGAGCACTGGCATGCACAAACATATTGCCAGCGTATTGACGTAATAAAGTACGAAGTTTATGGTCAAACCTCATTGAATACAACAAGAAAACAATTTGATTAACAAATCCAATGAATTTATTACAAACGCAGGTAAAAAGGGGATGCCACCGATTGCTTACCCCGAAAGCGAACTTTGATGAATGGTTACGAATTAGCAAAAGCCAACCATCACGGGGTGATTGATTTCAAACCGACCCAGCCGACCCTTTTTTCTTCACCTCCATCAACTGGAGAAGGGTAACTACCGCAAGGGGTGAAAAAAAACAGCCACAGATCGCTTGTTAAATAACATCAAACACGAGTTCCTTTTTTGATTGGCAAAAGGCAGAAAGATCCATCATGCCCCATCACGGTATGCAATAATAATCAAGCAGACAAAAACGATCCATTGCTTCCAGGGGTACTGATTTTCTGGGAGCAATATCCTCTTGAGAAAAGAATGAGGAAGGAAAAAAAGACAGCAATATAGACACTTATTTGTAGTAGAAACCCCCCATTTTACTCCCAAGCTAAACAGACGCGCGTCGTAGTGACGAAGGCCCTTCCTTCGAGTCGATCGTCCATTAATCTTCCCGCGAACTGCGCTTAGACACTTGGCTCATGAATGAATCGCCCCGCCGCGCACAGGGAAGGTTCCTGAGTGCGACTTGAGTGACAAATTACCACCATCGAGAACCAAACAAACAAACATGCTTTGGGGTTTCGCCAGACTCGTGTTTGAATGATTCGGGCGCTAGCAGGAGATACTTCAGCAGTTGTCTAGACACGGGGGCTGGCTCTCGCCCGTACCCGAAGAAAGCTTTCGCGAAGGAGTCGGGTGGGGGGTGGGTGGTATCACGCAAACTGGAGCATGTTTTTGGGGCGCAGTTTTTCCATAATCGGGCTCGTTTTGTTTGCACACCACGAAGCTGATGGTGGCGAGAGATCGCGATCAAGCCCTTATAAGGATGCTTTGGTGCTGTACGGTACTTGGCATTCCTTTCAGTCCAAGCTGGTGGGGAGGGTTTTCTTGTGTAAAGGTGTAGGGCGACAATTGTTTGATATTGCTGTTCAAAGCAGTTGTACAATTCTTGTTCTGTTTTACCAGGATTAAAAAGGATGTAAAAACAAATAGTTAAATATTCATAATATCTTAGGCTCTTGGCTGTTGTTGGATGATGTTGCTTTCACTGCACCGTATGACATATGATCTGGCAAGTCTTTCCTTGTAAGACATCATGCTCTTATAAGGGGAGCGGAATCTATTTTTAGTTCACCCTACTAGCCACGATGCACCGCTCACTCCCGTCAGGCATTCTGGGCAGACAACTGCAGCAGCGTTGCTGGTCCCCAAAAATGGACCTTTCGGACACGAACCACGTGTCGAACGATGGTCATTCACGAACCATAACCAGAGCGCTGCCTCCCGCTGCAAGAACAACGGCCAAGAATGTTAAACCGGCTCAAGGGAGAGCAACGAGACAGTTGTCCCGAATAAGGGAAAACACTTTCCGAGAAGCGCTATCACATTCGCGATCCCAGCCGCATCCAGGCGACCTTCTACAAATGGACGAAACCGATGCTCCAACAAGGGCGCGTGTGATATAAGATGTCACTGACCGGTTCGGATGACGGTGCAGGAACCGGTGGCGGGTTTTTTTTTTTTGCCGACACGATGTAAAAGGGATTCCGATCCGACACGACCGGGGGCGCGTGTATCGGGCGGATGGAATGGTGAGTCACGGCGAACCAAACGACTACAACCATCGGGTCATATACCGCCACCACGCCATCAGAAATCAAAATAAGATGAAACATTCCGGCAGAATGTGCACCACACACCGCAGGTCCAACCCAAACTCTGGCACTATTAAGTGCGCTCATGAGCGCTCCCCTTTGCAGAACATATCGGCATGGTTGGGTCCGGTTTGCAGAAATTAGAATTACAAATGCGTACACCACCATCGCTCCTGCCCATGCCGGAAGGAATTGCATCGCTGCTGGAGCTCTGCATTCGTTTCAGAAGAGAAGAGAGAGAGAGAGAGAGAGATAGAGAGAGAGCTTTTTGGAATTGACAACTCACGATTGTTTGGAGGGGGGAAAAGATGCCGCAGCTCTCAGGTTATACCACTCGAGTAATCCAAGAAAAAAGACCCACTAAAGGACACACGGACTGCGTCGTGGGAATCCTTTTTGGTGGGTATCAGCAAGGGCCAAGCAAAGATCACAGGTAACAACAACCCCAACCCGCCCCAGCATTTGACGTGACGATGTGCGAACAAACCGGAACGCCAATCAATCTCAGTTATGCGTTCGTAAAAGCCGCCCATCAGCATTCTTGTGCTGGGAGGGGTTCTTTTGATGATAATTAGATCTGAGGTGGCTATATCATCGGCAACACCGTAAGCAACCGACCTGCGCGGCATCAGCGCACAAAGAGTGATCTTGAAGTCACGTTCTGAAAGCGTTGAAGCCTCTCGGTTTCGATCCCAAGCGGTGTTGGAAGTAAATTACCAAAGCTAGGTTAAGGTTCGGTGGTGATACGCATTTGGGTAATTCATGATGTAAGGTGTCACACCAACATAGACATCACGAATACGCAACAGTAATGCTGCTCTGGGACATCCGTACGGTTCTTACGCAACCTGAGCCGAGACAGGAGAATCCTCACAGGCACTTTCCCCGTCACTACATTAATTCCACCCCGGCAAAGCGAATTTAGGCCAGGACACATCCTTCCCATTTGCCCCATTTGGGTGTTAATTCAAATTCGCTGGCGGATGGTGCGAGCGCTCGCGCTATCGTGGTGCGACACAACTTCCGCACGAAAGCATCATTTGATGAGGTCACGCTTGGGCGACGTGACCTGCACCACCATCGCCGAGAATTGACACAGATCTGAGGATTACTTTGTTGCTAGTGAGGCACCAACAGGCACGAACCAGTGGGGAGGAAGCGTGTGTTCTGATTAAATCATTTTGTTTAACCAACTTCCCCATCGATGAGACAGATTGTTATCGGTTGTTGGCGGAAATATAAGTTAGCGACTGCTGCGGCGAGAATGGAAAGATTCATATCGTTTGAACGAATGTTCAATAATTGGGTTCCTACTGATTCGACCGAAACATCCCACAAATGAAGACGTTAATTAAGCTCTGAAGGAAACACAGCCAGATAAGGCAAAGCGCGGTGCACCCTTTGGAGAGGTTTTGATGGCTTCATTTGCCGTCAAGTTTCGCCGGAACGCTGTTTCACCTTCGTTGAACAATATATTTCAGCACGGATTTACCCACCCTTAAGGAGCAACCTTTGTGCGACATTTCGGTTTTGGTTATGGCGAATAATGATGCAGGGATTGAATTACAGCCTCCAAGGTGCGAACTCCAAGGCAACAAAACCCCAACCCCTGTACGTGCGCTTGTGTCCGATACGTATCGGACCAAGAGTCTCAGACAACCCGATTTCAGCTTGAACTTGGTAGTGAAATCACACCGAATCACCGCCGAAACAGGCTCCGAGGCTTGATCAGTTCGCGATAGCGATCTTCGATCGGGTAAGCATACCCTTCGGAATCGCTTGTTAATGTTGTTGGAGGTGTGTGAGCTTCAAAGGTTGATTGAATGGTTTAGCTGTCTCGCTCGGGACACGGGAAATGTGGGTCACCCGGTCATTGATCACGGGCCAGCGAGTCCGCGCGCGCCCGATTAAAGAACCATTAGAAATGACCGTGGCCTTTGGTAGCGGAGCGGATGGGATGGGCGAGTTGACAGAATGATTATACTTAACTTGGGGGCCCTCGTACCCTTTACCGAAATTTACTACCGTCCGATAATAATACCGGGCACGTGGACGCTGGGACTTTAGCGCGACTAGTTAGCGGAACTCCAATATCGCAGAACCTTGGAGTGAGGTTTTTTTT
This sequence comes from Anopheles merus, assembly GCF_017562075.2. Lineage (NCBI taxonomy): Eukaryota > Metazoa > Arthropoda > Insecta > Diptera > Culicidae > Anopheles > Anopheles merus. Next base: position 23,461 of record NW_024427763.1, read on the forward strand.
TGGGGCGCAACTTTATCGTCAAACGCGAATAAACACATTTTTGTAGCGTCCCAAATTTATAGCTACCTAACCACTTAGAAGGCAGCAGTGGTGGTATGAGGTATATGGACTGTTAGTTTAGTACCGCTAATCACCACTTCTCCAGACATTTACGAAAATCCCGCCCTTGTGCAAAAGGTCTCCAAATGGCGCCGTCCACCGGCTACCCCGTTTGCTAATTGAAAGGCTACTCATTGGTTCGGCTTAACGAGCCAACGTCCCGAGAAGGAAGTGGGCGTCTTTGTAGCACGCGTTCGTTTTTTTTTCTTCCTCCTCTTATTTGATACATTATAATTTATAGCCAATCGTTTGAGGAACTGAAATAGGTAAAGTTCCAGGCGGGATCTGCGGGAAACAAAAAGAAAAGCAACTTTCCTTCACTTTTGCTCGTGGTCCTGAAGGTTCAGCAGCAGGAAGCAAAGTTTTCCAGGGCCCGAAACCCAATCCAAGCTGCGTTCGGAAAGGTCTCCTCTTGCGCAACGAGCATAAGGTACACGCCAGGAAAAAGTTATGCGCGGTAATTAAATAAAAGCAATTTGCATAATATTAGTTTTGCTTCGAGTCGTTCTGTTTGCTGGCGTTAAGGCGAGCTTCAATGAGCAAAAGAAATTTGATGTTTATTCAATGAAAACAGTTTGTTTGGGGGTAAAGCTCGCTCAAAAGGTACGACCCGACGACGACAAGTTTGATGGAAGCCAATATATTACGATTCACAAAAGCCACTATTGCCCTGGTTCCGATGGTAGTTTGCTAAAGTTTTCCTTCCCGCGTTTCCCTGTCACACAAAGTCACGTAGATGAGGATAGGGCCCATTCCTCCTGTAGATCCCAAGTAGACCACCCGAAACGAAAGTGCGGTAGGGCGAACAACATTGTACAACAAGTTTGTTAGACGGAAACTTGTTTGCTGGGACGGAGTGGAGTTCGATTGGATTTGATTGGGTTGTGTAGCTCCAGCGCAGGAGCAGCAGCAGCAGCAGCAGCAGCAATAACAACAGTCACGTAAATTGTACTGATGACCCGTTCCTGAGGGACACGACCTTCGCCCGTGGGGAGGGGAGGTCACCGTTGGGTGCAGAGTTGATTTGATCAAGCACAATAGTACACGCGCCTACGACCGTTTCTGGCGGAGAGCCTCTCCCGAAACCACTCCAGAAGTCGTCAAAAGACACACGAATAACAAAACGGTAGCCAGGCGAAAGTGCATTAATTGAATGGAACGAACGTTGATTGAGCGTGATCCAAGCGATCGTTCCCAAAAAAGAAAAAAAAAATGTGGGCAGAAGCTGCAGCAACGGTGCAAACCAAATGAAGTATGGCTTTATTAAGCACTTTAATTGAGAAACGGCCCTCGGTCTGTGAGGACATCGGCGCTTTGTGACTGTCCCCAATTCTCCAATTCCTCTGCAAAGCTCTATTCAGCTGACAATCATCCTCACTCGCTGGTGATAACCTTTTTTGGGGCCGATCTTAAAGAAAATATTTTATTATTTCTTAAGCTCCGGCCACGTCCACTACGCTCTTTTTGGGTAATTTCGGAATTCGTGATGCCTCTGTGACTTTGCAGAAATCAAAAGTGTGAGTGTGTGTGTGTGTCCCGTTGGGTTGCTTAACGGTACCTCACACGGGCGGCAAATTAAAAACCGCGTCCAGCGACACCTTCTCCCTGTTGCCTATAACCTTCTCTCCTTCTTTATGTCTACCAGGGGTATATGAGTAACAACAACAACAGAGCTTCTGGTAGATATGGGCACACTGATTGCACCGAAACCAAAACCATCGCCCTTTTCATACCAAATACTCTCTCTCCCTCTCTTTGCCGCTCTGATGCTTTGTGACTTCATCTTGCGAACAGCAGAAGGGAGGGGGCGCCCTGTTGTATCCTGAAAATGGGTCACGGTTGCTATAATTGCGCACACGTCGACGGCACATCGCAAGTGTGTGTCCTTCCCGCTGGCAGGCGCTATATGCGCGCGCAGCCCCTCGGTGTGAGTGACGGACTGGTTTCTCGAGCCGGCTCAATGCGCCGAATCCCTTTTAAGGAAATATCTTTTTTGCATGCCTCTGCTAGTCCCCCCCCCCCCCCCCACAGTGAAGGCTCTGGCTTTGGGCGCCGGTCGTTCAAGGGAGAAAGGGTCGCCGAACAACGGTGAGGTGGCGGCCGGTGATATTGGCGTTGCGAGAACACCACAAGGTGACGAAAAGTCCTCTGCCACCGTCCTCCAGCAGCAGCAGCAGCAGCAGCATCAGCCATTTGGAGAGGGGGTGTTTTCTACCCTTCCAAGCGGCATGTTAATGAAGCTCTCCTGCAGTCCGTTAAGCTTGGAACTCGGGAGGAACAACAACCCTTGCAGTAAATAAACAAAATACGCAAATTATCCAGCCGGCTCCACCAAAGCGAAGTCATCCAAGTGCGCGCTCAGCAATCCGTTGGATTAAGCCGACTCACCACACGCACATGCAGAGAGGCTAGCGGAGAAGAAGGTCAACCGGGTGATAATTCGCAGTAACCGGGTATGCTACTGGCGGGCGTTTTAACGCCACCGTTGTTCCACAAACAGACACACTCACACACACTGTCCACTCCGCGATAATGAGGCAAAGGCGCGACAATTAAAAACGCTTTTCGGGTGCGCGCGAGATACGCAGCAAGCCATACCCGACCGTGGCCGACAGGGGGCCGCTTAATCGTTCCCGAGTAGTGATTTCTGATGTGCTGCGCGGAAGGAATGCGTGGTTTTGTGTGTTTTTTTTAACTGCCATGTGAGGGGGTCCTGAGCGAAAGACACAGTTCTACACCGGGGCCAACCTGGGAGATAATGACAGAAGATCGGTAATTATGTACAGTCGTAATTTTTACTGGCACGAATGGGAAAGGCAAAATTACCTGACGAAAGACAAATTTTACGACGCCTTCGGGACAACAAATTTGTTCCCGAGAAAATGGGTAAGTAATGCGCGCTGCACAGGAAATAGTAGTAATTAAAGCTTCTTTTTATTTTGCTACGTCTAGAGAGAAATTGGCAAGTAAATAGATTGTAGTTTCGAAACAATTTTTTTGAATATTTATATATTGATTTTTGAAATATATTTTTAAATCAGTATTGTGTGCCTCTGTAAGCTTCAAATTTCTCTCCTCAATTTAAAAAAGGTTTCTCCAATGCATCGGCCGGGAATCGAACCCGGGCCGCCCGCGTGGCAGGCGAGCATTCTACCACTGAACCACCGATGCGCGTTGAACAGTGCAGTAGTAAAACTCCTTTGTTGCTGTGCGATAAAAATAAACCATGCCGCATCTAAGCTCCACTCTGCGATGGGAAAGCATCTCTACCACATCTTTTTATAGAGCTCCCGAAACGATCATTTCCTTTCACAGTAAGGTTTATTGTACTGCAGCTCACCTGTGTCATCGATCCTAAAAGAGTTCGTCTTCCATTTTTATCGATTTGATTGTTTATATCGCCATACCAACTGACTCGTGCCCGCTAATTTCAGGCTCATAAAGAATTCGAAACAGCGAGTGTTAACGAGCCTACGACCTTATCGAAATGCGTTCTTATCACTTCTCCCCGGCTGCAGCTAATGAACGCTTCAAACTGCTTTAAGACGGAGGGAAAACATGCATTAAACCTTCTTCAAGATATCCCAAGCATTCTTCCCCTTGTTGTCGCCACACAAAACAAAAATAACCATTTAAATTATACACGGTGATTAATGCAAACTTTCCACCATCGATTTCGACCCATTTTGGAGTGGGCAGACGGGTAGCAGAGGGTAGAAGAAAAATGGTAAAGAAATGTTCGCGTCCTCGATATTCGTCGTCGTCTTTCCCCCCCCCCCCCCATTGCCAGAGCTCGATTTAATGCATGCTAATTGGCGTGTTTAACGTCGCCATCGATTACCGATTACGGTCGAAATGATGCGCTTGTGCTCGAGGCACTCAAGTAGTTTGTTTTGTTTTCATACTCCAAAACAACGACCTGCGTTTTTTTTATGCTGCTGCTTTCTTCTCGCTGCGTATAATTAATTTCCCAACTCTCGGGATCGAAGAATTTGTGGTACCAAACGGATGGGGAGCTTATCAGGTGAAATTCGATGCTCAACAGGCGAGGATATCGAACCAACTCCCTGCTCTTCAAGAGGTGAGGTGGATTGATATCTTTTAATAGCGCTATGCGGAAAAGAGGACAAAAGAACACAGCTTGGGAGTTTGATGTTTTTGTCTTTGTTGTAGGATTTAATGCTTTGATCGATTGATTGGCCCACGTTTTACCCGCCAATCTGTGCCGCTGTCCGTAGGCGGTTAATCCCATTCTGTCAAAGGCTGCCGGCCCGCTGTCAATCACAGTCTCGTGGGTACAACTGTCACACACACGAAAGCTACGATTTCGCACAATGACATAAGCCGACTGGCAAACAGGTGAAGACGTGTTCTTCATATCAGCACCGGCACCACTATCAACGCCGAGCGAAAGTATTTAAAAGGATTTACGAACCGAGCAATTATAGACCGTTTAGGCCTGTTTCTGAGCTCGTTAATAAGCTCATTTGGCAGGACGTTTATTGACCAGCAACCAGAACGCGGTTGCTGCGCGGTGCGATAGTTTATCAAATTTACGATCGAATAAAATATAAATACAACATCAATTGCCACCACCCACACGACAGAAGTGCGAGCGTTTTACGAGCACCCGTTACCGGAACAACTTTCGGCAATATAAACTCGGGAAGTTGTAGTTTTTAGGCCCGAATATCAACCCGGACTGGAATCAGTTTTCGCTTCGATTTATACGCTCAATTTAAAATGGCTTTTATCGGAAATGCGAGTAAGAAAAAAAAACTCGCTTCGTGATAGTTCGATCTGCGGTAGAATTCATTCATGTTTGCCTTTTTTTCTCTGTTCACTCTCAATCGGTTACCTTTATGGAGGCAGATAAAAGTATACCAATAAGGGAACAATTGCACTACATTGTGGCCTCAGAGAAGATCCCGCGCCTGTGTACAGGAAGTTATCCAAATGAACTTTGTATCCAGTGTTTTTTTTCTCTCCCCTTTTCTGATTGTCGTTCTGCTCTCACCCACGTTAAATGCCACAATTTTCTGCGCCGGCAAGGAACTACAAAGAAAGTCTTTTAGCGCAGCTCGATTACGGATATTGTAGCTGCAAAAGCGCGATCTCATTCCGTGTCTCATTTTTTCTTTTGCTTGCTGTATGTACGTTGGTTGTACAACATAAATGCCGCCCGTTGTGTGTGTGTGTGTGTGTGCACACTGATGTCGAGAATGCCCGATAGAGCCTGTTCGATCACAAATTGCATTAGCACAACAAGCGGATGCTGTACCCACCCCTAATACGGAAACCACACCGCGCTTGGATCTATGTGTGGTCCACACTATCGCATCGCTTACACATCGCCTCTCCGTGTGTCCGATCACCCGCGGGAGTGTATCGAATTGCCTATCACACTCCAGTGGCGCTTTTTGGGAAACACGCGTTTTTACCATTTATCTTAACCAATTTACAATGACTCCCGGGGACCCCAGACTCGGGTGTGTGTGTCGGTTTTGGCCGGTCGGTATCCCGCCGTGCGTCCCGCAATTGCATCGCAAAACTACACGCTTGCCACAAGGCTCTGTTTTTTGTTTGTACCGCGGTTAAACGGATCACGTTTTTGGTCGACATGTTGGTGGCTAAGCGATATCGCGCGGTTACAGTTTCCAGCAGGACGGTTATCGACGGCGACCCGCCGAAAGGTGGCGTACAAAGCTTATTTTGAAAGCCATTTTGCTCGCCTCGGTTTCACGCAGCAACCGTGGCGGATCGCGCGTCCTGGACCACGTTTAGGGGTGGTCTCGTTTTATCCAAATTGCTCTAAAACTCCCCTTGTCGCCCGGAAAGAAGTCCTCCGCAGACCAGATATATTATTGGCTGGCTGATATATCGGTGCATTGTTGCGGGATCCTTTCATTTCCCTTCTGCTTCCTTTGCCGTTTCATCGCAGCATTCATCTTCAGCTCGTCAGGAGGTGGTAAAACATTGCTGACAAAGTGTGAAACGGTGATAACCAGCGTGGCCGTCCGGACGACAGAACAAGCGTTGAAAGGAGTCTCGCGGGACCAACCGACACACGCAGCACAGCAAACGTCTTCATTGTGGGGAGAAGAGGCAGATGAGATGAACAGGGGGGAGGTGGATGAGTTTGTGTACAAGGAAGGTGGAATGAAAAATTTGCATTTGTCTCGGTTAATAGAATGGAGCATAAGAGCATTTGTTTGCTGTGGTGATGGGGCGGTGATGTTGCCGCCGCTAAAACGCGAGTCTCTGGTGCTTTATGGTTGATGATGTGGCGCGCGTAAAATGCACGGCTGATGTATGTGTCCGTTGTGGTGCTGTGCTGTGCAAAACGGGTGGTTCAACATTCAATAGCATCATCGGACGGGTATTAATGGTTCACCGCGGTGCGGTGAAGGACGATATAAAACATTATATGGCAAAGAAAAGAAAAAAAGGTCGTTACATTTGTTGATGCGATGTGGGTTTTGTTTAAGGTTATGACAGCCCGGGGTGAGATAGCGGATGATATGTGAGTGTGTGTGTGTGTGTGTATGAATTGTTAGTTTTGAGTGGTGTATGAAAGGAGTTTGAGCTATCCTTTGGCGTGGTCATGGAGAGAGTGCATCAGTTCATATCACAACATTTGAAATAAATATTGCAAAGCTTGGAATGATATTGATAGTAAATTACAAACCATCAACACAGAATAAAAGCCATGGGCATGAGAGTGAGTCAGATGAAATCACATAATAACAAATTCTTGATTTGAAACGATTAGTACATACTAAAAGCTAATATCAAAAGAGGGATTCTATTAATATCACAATTTATTAGTTGAAAATTACAAAACATTTTAAAATAATACTGAAATCCCCAACAAAAAAAAATTAACTGATGACATCAAAATTTGTAAACTTGGACCATTTTAAACAACGAACATATAATACAGGCAGTTTACTAGAAAGAGTTTCTGTTGATATTTCAATCTTCACTAAATATGGCTAAGATTCTTATTTAAATATATCTACAAAACCTCGTGACTTCACCGAGCCTTACAAATATGCTGCAAACACACTCCAACGCCATCCAATGCTGAGCATCCAATCCACTGACACCGCTATCACGATTTCAATAGTATCGACAGCGGTCCGGAAATATATTTTACTACCGTCGCGCCCGAACAATGTCGTTCCAGAATAATAATCTCTCTGTTGCGCTATGCACAAACTCCACCGAGGTAGCACGAAAAGCTCGAAAAGCTCAGCCGAAACACACACACACACTAGAAGATGCAGTATAAATTTATGTCCGTACCGTGTGTGCATCATAAGCAGCGGGCACATGCAAAGTACGCCAGGATCACGACCGCAACAAGGCGGCAAAAATTTCGCGAATGTTGATTTGCAAACGGTGAATAAATATTTCCCTTTACCCCCGGGGGCACACCAATGCCTGGACACTCCACCAACCAACCCAAAATTTGCAAAAGAAGGCTAGAAGCGGCAGCCCGTAGTGAGGCGGCAGAATAGCAATAGACAAATCAAACCGCTCGCGCACTGTTTCTGCATTCTATTCATTCTTCTACCCGCCGTGCCGACAGACAAAACTTCGAATCGGCTGGAGGTCAAGGAATGGTGAAGAACGAAAGAACTCCCGCCACAGCTAGGCCACCGGGCGTTGGTTTCGAAATTGCCGGCCGAAACGGTTTCCCGCGTCTCACGAAAGGTGAATTTACAATAAGTTATTGCCTATTATTTCTCTTCTCTATGACACTGTCGATAAAGGGCCGGTAAAGAACACACCGAAGCAAACGCTGGAAAGAATTGGAAGATGCATTTTATCCAAGACGTCAGCGTGTGTTTATGTTTTTTTTTTATTTCACTCTTTATACCAAACAGATCCTAAACAAGCAACAGTTCCCCGTGTGAGTGCATAGGGAAGCATGTTGAATGCAACGGCAAGCCAGAGCGAGATGATAATAAACCCCCCCACGAGATGAGCTGTAATCCGTGGAAAGCGAACGAGGTGAGATAGCCGAGAGAGTTCGAGAGGTCGCTATGGATATGCTGGATATGCTATGGAAGGGCTTTGCTTTTCTTTTTTTCGATAAACATAACAAGCACACTCAGCAGCATGATGGGTCTACAGCGGACGGTCTACAACATTGTTCGAGCGGGGTTCGAAACAAAACATTTGGTCTCGCGATCGTAGGACGCTTGCTCGCTCGCTGAGGCTGGTTATGATTCATCCGCGGGAAGAGGTTTCAGCTCTTGGGATAGTCCCTTGTTTAATTCGACCATTAAAAACGGTGCAAAACGGGGGTTTGAATGGTGTAGAAAGAAGTGGGAATCTATAAAAAGTCACTATTCAGCCAAACAACAAGGACAGAATCTGGTGGATAGGAAATTCCCAAGCAACGTGCCTTATTACTTAGTAGAAAGACCCTAATATTGAGGTTATTCTAAGAGTTTTCATCATTACTTTTTGTTTAGACACACTCACCTAAAATTATGCAATATGCAACTCAATAAGCCTAAAATTATATAATACGCGTAACATTAATCTGTTTTTAAAATCCAGTTTATATCTTGATTGCCTTTTTTCCTTTCGAAAACGTCACCTGGGCTGGAATTGAACCAGAAAAGAAAAAGATCTCACTTCATCCACGACGATCCAAGTGCATCTTCCCTTGGGCCGACAGCGCAACGAATAGGGGTAACTTATGTCTTTTTAATGATGTTGAACAATATTCGATTGCCGTTTAATAATGCCATTACCTATTGGGCTTATTTTTTCATCCAACCGTCTCGCCAAGCTCCCTCCACTACAACCACTATAGATGAGTAACGAAGGCTTGCGATGGAATTTATTTGCCTACATTAAACTCCTCGTGGGTGGGTCGTAGCCCGTGGGTCCACTGCTGCTGCTGTGTACGAGGCAAAGACAGAATTCTCACGCAACACTGTCATTGAGGGTTGGGACGCTGTGCGGGGGCCAGCCGCTTGTGCCAAGAAGTCAATACTATTATCATTAACATTTTAAACGAGCGCGTCTCGAGACGAGTGATCGCAGGGACGCATAAACATATGTTGGCGTATAAAGAATGAACAGAAGAAGAAAACAAAAACGTGTGTTTGTGTATAAATAAAGCCCGGGCGTTGTTGGGCGTGTGAGATCGAGATCCGTTTCGAACGGAAATTGCTTTTCGATGACCAATAGAACGACTTGAGCGAAAGAAACTGCGGCCGCTGCGTTTGCGACCAACACGAACGGGTGGTCGCGATCAGTGCGAGCTTAGCAGTGGAAGCAGCTTAGAGACTTTGGGGTTAATAAAAATAAATTGCTCCGTGTTCGATCGATAGCGTATCGGTTTGGGGTGGAGGATGTCACACATTCTTGGAACAACCTAAACCATGCCACCCTGCCACGCTCATTAGTATGACCCGGATGGTTGTCGCACCTCTTCTTATGATAATAAAAAAAAGATTGTAAAACGTTTTTCTTCCCCAAAAAGGACAAAAGAGGCAACAGCAAATTTACTGTCTGCTTTCTTACTGCCCATCTTCACACCTGAACCTTTGGGTGCTTTATTTGGCACGGTATTTTTGGTACGCAGCGAAACAAACGCAGGATAAACGACCACGATCATCGCTTGCTTGGACGCAACGCGCGGTGTGTACACGCGACCCGTAGCAACAATGTGTTGTCGTGTGGTGTTGTGTGTGATTGCGGAATGTTGAACGATTCTCCTTTTCTTCTGTTTGCGCCCGTTTTGTTGGACATGCAAGAGGCCCTTACAAAAAAAAAAAAAAAAACGTTTGCCGTACCCAAGACAAATGGTTCAACGCGACTTGGTGGTAAGTTTGTCACCGGTCAGACACCAACAGGTCCACCGAAAATGCCATTCGCCATATTTGGCAGGGCGGAGGAAACAATAGTGTGTACCAGGAGTGTGCCATACGTGGCCGGTAACGGAGGTGTAATTGAAATAATATTCGCCGGGCAGGAGGAGGGTTTGCTAAAAACTTATAAGCAATAATTTAAGTCCCCATTCATTGGCTCATTACGTAGCTGAATGGTACGGGAAGAGGCTACAATATCTGTCCCGGAACCGGCACAGACATTACACGAAACGCAATCAATGTCGTGGCGAGGTCCAAACAAAAAGAAAACTCCCGAATACCGTTCGCTGAATGGATATGCTCACGTTCGGCACGTGATTCGTCGTCCACAGTAAGTCCTACTTTTGATCGTAGATGTTCGATAGGGGATCGCAAATAAATTAGTATCATTATGTTAGATTAATTTTGTATTGTTCGGGGTAATAGCATATCAAGGAGATTGGCAATCATTTAATACAAGTTGTGTTCAACATGCATTATTTCAATTTCAATGCTTTAAAATCGTAGTTTGAAGGACTTAAGAGAATTGGATTTGCATTAGTTGTTATTTGAAATCTTTCAAAATTCCCAACAAGACCTTCTGCACTAAAGCAATAACAAGAGCTTGTTAAAGGGCATTGCTTATTGCTATATAAATCAACGAACAAAATAGATACATTGAGCTTCCTTACACCGCTCGGTAATTGCTTTAGAAACGGTTGTCAACCGAACAAAACACTTCACCGCGTGCACGGATCGGCTGCATTAACAAGTCCCGATTAGATCGTAATCTCGTGCCCATAAGCCTAAGTAGCATTAGATACGATCGTTTCATCCCACTCACAGCAAACGATAAAAAGGCTACAACAAGCACTACAACCGTCTCATGTACCACCGTGATCGTGAGTGATATATTTTATGCAATCTTTTTTTCACTGCCGACACCACCGAGAAGACCTCCGCGTTACATTGGACTTCTCTTTCGCTGCATCATTATTTGCTTTCGGAAGCAGCTGGAGACTTCTAATAGCCGCCACAGCAAGATGCGCGACTGAATTGAAATCCGACACGCTTCATGAAGCGTCAATTTAGATCACTCTCGCCTGTACGATCCGATCTCCTGCGGGTGGCTTGCGGGCGGCCAAACCATTAGCGATTATTTCTGCATCATTTCGGTGCAGCCAAAAGGCACCGAGCCAGTGACTGGGCGGGTGAAAGCCACCAGACGACCAACAGCAGGCACCAAGAGATCACGACCTGCCGGAGTAAGTCAAACAATAATGGACGGAAAGGTAGTTGAGTTTGGGTACGGTTGCTGCTGCAACACTGGCGCTGGTTGCTCGTAAACTATCTCATGCTGTGACTTGCGTGACCTGCGGTGCATACGGCACACGGACATTGTGTCCGTGTCTCCGACGTGACGCGAACAAAGGTGTGCGAGACGAAAGGCTAAGTCCACAAAGGCGAATAGTTCCGCATCCGACACCGCGCAATGAATTCGGGGAGGTAAGAAATTGAAGCTACAAATCCCTAGCCCAGGAATTGGCTTTGTATAAAGTTGGATGATGCTGTCCAACCGGCAGAGCATTCAATTGTTTACTTACACTCTTCTAAGCTCCAACCGTTTGCTGCGTCGATGTCCCAGTTGGCCCGTGTAGTCTTGGAGTGGAGCCGTGTTTAGTCACACTAATTACGAACACGATGGGACAGCAATTGTGTAACAATTTCTTCTCCTTCTCCGAGCGCAAACACCACTTCGTCTTAATTGAAACACGCGATGTGCGATCGTGAATGGAAGATTTCACTGATGATCAATTTCAAGCACTTTGCGTTATTGGAAAGGCTGGCTTTTAATTACTGCACAGTTGACCTCCGCGAAGATGACGCGAAGCATTAAGCGCTCTCACTAGCTGCACACAACCACACACGAAATGGAATGAGATATGATGGCTTTATTGAACCTTGTTGTACCAGACACTGTTGCACTCGCACTTACATCCTACACCAATCCGAGTTTAACACTCCGTAGGTTTATTGGAACTTCTGCTAACGTTTACAAAACAAGCTGGAGATCAACAGGCCGACAGGACAGATTGGCAAATGCTTTACCGAGCGCGCCAAGATCACTGAACTGATTAAGCCAAATAAACAAATCTTCATTTAACACTCTTATTTTTTTGGTTCGCCGTGACGTTCCGATGTGGCGCGGACAACGAGCGGTTGATCACGCGATTTGTGCTTTTTTCGGGGGAATACCCGAACGAGGCACATCAGCGCAACGCTGAACATGCGCGAAAAGGCACAAACAACAAACAATTAACTGCAAGGCCATAAATCACTCCTCGGCCTTTTGCGGGTGTTTGCTGTTGCGGTTGAGGCGGACAAAAGCAATACCATGCAACTCGGGCAACCTCCGATGCACTCGCTCGCTGTCGGGCTCGATCGTCAGCGGCAGACGTTGGCAGAAGATTTGTCAATTTCTGCCAACAGCTCCAAAACCGAAACCCTGTGCCAGACCAGATGAGTGCCTCGTGATGGATCTTTGGACGGGTTCTACTTCTTTTCCTTCTTCTTAGTTTCCCGTGTCCTTGCTGGTTGCATCTTCTGAGGCGGGCAAAGACAACAGCATAATGCAAACAGCGTTTCAACAAAACCGGGTCGTGTCTGCTGCAAGCATCTCCGGCGCGTGGAGTTGGGCTTTCGGACGTCACAGTGACCTTGGCCATTAAATGGACCCACTTATTGCCCTTTTTTGCATACTGCTTCATGCACTGGCGCTTGTAAAACGTTGCCGTAATACTTGAATGTATGTATAAGTGTGTGTGCGGGGATGGAAAGGGTTTTCATTGACGCGAGAAATTGCTCCAACAAACCTAAAAACCAAAAGCGCTCTCGGGCACAGATTACCACCGGTTGCAGTTTGTGCAGATTATTTTATGACCCGTCTGTGTCGCTGTGTGTGCGTGTCTGAGTAGACCTTTTCAGACACATCAGTAGACGGAAAAAACCTTATTTTTGCACTCGCGGCCGCATTTACCGTGAGAATGTAGCAAAGAAGCGGTAAAACAAGACTACAAGCTTATGCTTGCTTTTTTACGATCTCAACCACTCGCGACAAGTTCGGCGCACACTAAAGAAAAGCCTGGAAATAACCGGCCGGCAGCTGATTGTGAACGTTGTGCGTTTGTGGATGGAATTCTAATCATTCGCACATTCGGCCCGGTGTCATAAAAGCCGATCAAGTTTTTCAAGTTTAATGCGCGAACAATCAAGTAATCGGGTCAGGCCGCGCGCGCACTTCCGTCCAGCAAATGGATCCAGAGCGAAAAGGAGGGATGCATTAAGTTGATGCAACTGCCAATTTTAAGTATAGTTTTTATGATCGCACGACCCTGACGGTGCGATCCTATGTTGAAAGATATTGAAAACGTGAAATCCTTTGCAAGCGATGTGAGTTTATAGCTGAAAGTGTCATTAAAGAGGGTCACCAAAAGGAAATTTCAAATGTCTGTACTCTAAGATCATTTGAATGACTCAATTCTACAACGTCTTAACGTTGTACTTAACACAAGAACGTTTCATCAAAAGTCTATGTCGAAAAGGGAAGCATCTCTACATAAATCATGAAGAGCAAATCTTCTCCACATTCCTAGCAGTTATTCCAACACGTTGCTCCAATAGGAATGAAAACATCAAACTTTAACGTGTGATACCTCTCTAGCCTGTTCCTACCGTGTGTTAATCTGTGCCAAAAATCTTCCATCCAAAATTACCGTGGCTCGCTAATTAATATTCCAAACCGATCGAGCTGAACATAAATCACACACGTACCCAAAGCCTTTCATAAGAGCTAGCCATTTTTTGGGGTGTTTTTTGTGCATTCAATCCTTAGAGGAATCAATCATACTCATATTTCTCTCAAAAAAAACAGAGATTTGGAATTTAAAATTGTCGCCAAAATCCCAGCCAATACATTATAAACACAGAGCACGCATTTCTTGCTAATGCGTCCCCAAATCCAAAAGGCATAGCTGCAAAAAAATATTGAAATCAAATCGAATACAAAAAGAAGGATGGAGGTTAGCTATTCTAAAACAAGGAGGTAAGCAATAATAGTTTTTCTCCAAAAAAATTTAAACAAAAAATACAACCTAACAGCACACGAGCTCATTAGTACTGATTGTGACCCGTAATAGCAAAAAAAACCCTCTAAACCAGCTAAAGCCATAAATCTCCATCAAGATTTGCATAACCGTGAGTTCTGATTACGAAATGACATCGTTGTTAGCGGTTTGTTTTGCGTGGCTGTTTTGTGTTTAGCGAATGCTTTGTACCAACAACTTCCCGAAAGCTGCATTGCGTGAACGAACGAACTCTTTGCAAACTCCGGTCGAAGAACTTGTCGCCGCGGAACGTGCAATGGCAATTAGATAGGCGGAAAGCGATTGGAAAAGAAAACCCCCAGCAATCGACAGCGACATCGATCAACTGCCATCCCGCTGCCCGCCAGCAGCAGCAGCAGCAGCAGGTCGTCTTCCTGGTGCAGCTGTACTATTTGGCTGGGAGAGGTTTGGGTAAAAATACACCAGCAAGAGGCAGCATATAGCGTCACAGCACATAGGCGCACAAGATCACTCTGTCCTGGGGGAGATTTATGGACCTTGGGTTAGGTTCCCGTTGGAGCAGCGGCCGATACATACGCCGCAGCTTCCACCCGCTCCGTTTCCGAGATGAAGACTTGTTTTCACGCCGCAAGAAATTGGGAAAACCAATAGGGGAAAGGAAAAGTGGAGAGCTCGGGCGGATAGTAGCGGAACAGGAGGGGTTGGGTGATAAATCTTTCGCTTTTTTGTATGGCTCCTTCCGTGGAGGTACCGTTTCGGGTGGCGTGGTCAGCGATCAGTGGAACGTGTCATAAATCAGCTGATCTATGATTTGAGAATCGTTTTTCCCTCTAGGAGATGCCGATGTTAACAAGATCTTTTTACGAGAGTTTTTCTTTTTTTTACTGCTCTCTCGCTTCTTTAGCCTTGAGGCAAACGAAAAACGCAACAACTCTTCACTTGGGCGATAATTTTGACGACACACTTAGCGGCTATTACGAGCTCGTAAAGCTCTGACGCAGCAACGCACTTTAGACACTTGTAGCAAGAAAAAATCTTCGACACAAAGTGACACGGTAGAACGCAATTGGCCCTAAGCGCACCGAACTCTCAGCCTCTAGCACAACAGAACGTGTGAACGTGCACCGTCATAATTAAGATCACATTTGCCCTTACAACGGTTTGCAGGGCTCTGGCTCTACCTTGTATGGCTTCCAAACACAATTCCCCTTCAACAAATTCTACACACACACAGCAAGCGCGATCGATTTTCCACGTGACGCAACTTGATCACACAAAAGACAATAGAATCACGTGGGTGGGTTTTCCCCCTCGCTTGACGGGCCGGAAGATACTATTCTGGTTCACACTTGTCACAATGATCTCGCTCGCCCGTCACTCCCAGACATATGACACCGAAATCTATGATATTAACGTGCGCAGGGGTGCACGTGTGCCTTGCCTTTCGATAAGATCACTTCCACACACCCCGATCACTTACAGTCACAGCGGCAAGCCGGTTCGACGAGCGTCCGCCCGCGATTACAAAACAATGACAACGGAATGGTCGCGTAAAGTTAGTCGCGAACCCGAATGCGATCTGCGTCCACCTTTCGAGTAGCGCGGTTCAATGAGAACTGACTGCACTGTCAGCTGGACCCGTGGTATGGTATCGGTTGGATCTCTAGGCAGGGTTTCACTACCTGACGAAAACGTGGATAATGAGAGAGGTAACTTTTTTGAGTAAAGAAGGAGAAAACATTAATTGAAAAGGGATTGGTGCATTTCAAATCCATCAAGTTATATACATCTTGAATATTTTCATTTGGCGTTCATATTCAGATTATTGAACTGTACCCTAAGTTTTTTCACTCGATTTTAGTTATGAATGATTTATTTTATTTTTTAATTATTTTTGAATATTTGAATCATTAAGGATTGAACGAATTGATGAAAAGCAATATTTTTATACATTTTCTTTTTAAATTTAGGTTAATGATTTTGAGTTCCTTTGTGTATGCCAGCAATATCTAAACAATGCCCGAACAAGAGCAATATTCTTTTTTATTAATATTTAATTCGCAACTACTGCTTTGATGTTGCCACCTTAACTTAGCAATTTATTTAAATATTTCTATAAAAATTTTCTTTCAATTTTTAAATATTCGACCAAATGACAACCGATGTCGAAGCTATACTAGATATATTACGAGACATATACGCTTGAGTATAGGAACTCCAGTAAAATCGTTGGCATAGGCACTCTAACCCTGCATCGGATATGTGGAGAAGAATGGAGAAAAAATTCTCTCGTTATCGATCCAACCAGTGCTCAACGTGTGAGAGTTTCAGAAACAAAAATCCAGAGCAAAAAGAGAACAGCATCTCGCTGTTGTTTTTGTGAGATGTTCAGCAACAGGTTGTTGTCAATTCAAAATTGAGTGTAAGTTTGTCCGAAATTCTATTGAGTACATTTTCTGATTTCGGATCTAAAAGTAAATATTTTAAATAAAAGTTATCTTAAAACAAGCGAAATTCGAACTTTTTTTTACTCAACAAGACCACAAGATCAACAAAATGCTCTCTTGCTGGATGCTGGACGCTCTCTCGCGGAGCCCACAAGAGCCGCGGAGCCCTAAAGAGAGTGAGTGCCCGACCGTTCGCTCACCGCTTAACAGCCGGCAACCGACTTAAGCCGGTCTCGTAAGCCTTGTTGCCGGTGACCCTTGACTTGCTGTCCGTCATTTTTCATCATTACCTCCACTCGCAAACGCTCTCTTTCTCTCTGCCACGATCGTATTCCTCATATGACTTTACACACATACATGTTTGTTTCCGTTCCCTTCTGTCCTGTTCGTACATTTATCTCTCCATCAAACCGAGTCAATCGACTTTGACTGCAAAGCGTGACGTGAACTCACGTGTAAGGTGATCCATTGCTCCAGATATACATTATTTCCTCTCCACCACCGCCAACTCCCATGCAGCCGACACCCCAACAGTGAAAAAAATAAAAACAGCAAGCTTCCGTGACGTTATTTCGGGAGTGTTTTGGAGCTGTTGTTTTGTTTTACTTCTTCGCTTCACATCGTTTTTGTATATAAAATTCACAGCATGCAAGCGGATGAGAGGGGGGCTCGAAGCTTTCATGCACGCTCTGTTCATGCTGTGCCACGAGCCGCACGGAAAACCCGTTCGTCGGCAGCGCAATGATCGGTTCGGGCTCGATTTATAATTCACACCTCGCAGTTGTCGGACCCGATCTCGATCTGACTGACCGATCGTTTCGGTTGCATCCTCGTCCACCGAGAGTGGAAGGAGCTGGTAATTGATTGGCTTTAATGCTGTTACCTGCCACTTGGGGGCTGCCAAATGGGCCGTGATCTTGTTCGAGGGTCTGTACTCCCTCACCTTCCCTACCTTCAGTGCTCCTGGACAACCGAAATGCTTTCTCCCGTATCACTTTACTTCAGGCGTAGCTGCGGTAAAGCGTCTGGGTTCCGATCATAAACCGCTCTTTTAAGTTTGTTTTGCACCCCCCGTGGCTTTTGGGGGATGAGGGATGGCAACTGTGGCGTTATGAATTTGTTCCCTCGTTAGTACTGGTTTTTATGCTGCACGAATTGACACCTTGCAACCTTTAGCCGGGGTGCTATGATTAATGGGCCCACGTAAACGATCGTGTGCAACAATGCAAACACTTTGCAATGTTGAAGAATTCCAAAGGAACTGAGAGCAGTGGAGTTCTGGCATCTCAAATAAAATTCCTGAATATTTCGTAACAACACGACCACTTTGCATATCAACAAGATCTTGAAGAGCTGAGAGGGTTCACACCTTCAATCACATTCCAACTGTTTCATGGAGTCAAACTTAGTGTCTCAATCTAAAATCCTCCAATCAAATTCCAGAAAATATCGTAGAACTATGAACACTTTAAACAGCGACGTCTTTTAGTCCTAAAGATATTAGAGTTCTCATCTCTAATTAAATTCCAACGGTTCCATGGAGTCAAAACTTAAAATCTCAATTGATGGCTCGATCTCAAGGTGTCGTAATGACAAAGATCCTGATATTTACACGCCCAACAATACCCTGAAGGCTCAATTGATCCAATAAAACCCACTCAGCGTGTTCACTCCCCAAAAACCTTCCGAAATTAATACATACCAACCTCCCGATCACTTTCAAACCTTCCCTGCACACACAAAAGATGCGGGCCAAAGATCGCCCAACCAGTGCCCAAACTCTCCATCCCGCAATAAAATCAACCTGTCCAAACCAGTTCGATCGATCGATCGATTTTGTGTCGCTCATCAGCGCGTGGTTTGCAGCCCACCGTGGTTTGCGTGCCGTGAGTTCGGGTCCGGGGCACAGTGATAAATAACTGCATATTAATCATAAAACGGTGTCATGCTAGTGACAGCCAGTGCAGCTACCGTGTTGGCCACTCGGACCGTTCAATCGGGCCGTTTTCGGTCGATCGGTGGTCACCTGATCAGCATAACAACGCGCGAGGGGTAGGTGTGTACCGTTAAAACGATGGTTTTTTCTATTATTGTTGCTCGCACATGCGTTCCAATGCAGCTGGAATTAAACTTTCATTACCGTTCGCCAATTTGGGGTATCATTGTCTCGGTGCGCTGGTTCCGTTCTCGAGTATGGGACGCACCAACTAGTTTCTAGTCGGCACAGAACACTGCTAACATTGATAGCTTCTTCCGGCGCTAATCACGACACTAATGGAATTGTATGTGAAAGTTTATTTAGGTTATAGTTCCTTCTTTTTTCACAGTGCGCACACAAAAACCTCGTTCCGCTTTGGAAGTGTGTTCTTCATTTGCCATTAGCATCCGCTGGGTTGTTCGTGAGAGAGTGTATTTAGCGCCTGTCAGACGTTCGGTTTAATTTTATTACTTGCAAAAAAACTAAGCCGAAGCCCGTGTATTTGCCCAGCAACCTGATCATTATGGTTTTTCCCCGGCCAAGGTGGTCTTGGTTCAATTACGTTCCCAAAAAGGGTCCGGATCGAATTTCCACATCCCGGGGCAAAGGCACACGGTTGTTTTGACATCGCACGGTGCACACATACACACACACCCGCTGTCAACACGCTTGCCATTTGCCGCACAGGTACGTCGAGACAAGGTAAGTCCACAGCTATAGCCGGAGGTCGTATCGAATATCCCGGGTGGGCACACCGACTGCCCGTGGCGAACGTCGGGGCCGAGCTGTATGACATTTATTTGTGACTGCCTCGGAATCGTTGTCATCTTGCGTGTCATCATGAAGGCAGCAGCAGATACGTGCAAACGTCTGCTTGCGTTTGCTGATTTCAATCGCCTGCGAGAGTAACAAAGAAGCAGTTTAGGCATCAAGTTTCCGGCCCACTTAGATCATGCCCGGACAGGTGCGCCCGTTTGTTGATTAGGACGGGTGTTTGGAATCATTAAAAAAGGCTATGAGACGCAAGGACTGTACCGGAAATGCAACTTTGGCAAACAAAGCGTTGCGCAGGAAGCTTCTAATGGTGATAATAACATTAGAGCATCAGCCGTTGCTTCAAAGCACTAGAAAGCCCGACCCGGGCGCCTATACAAAGATTATCAATTTTCACCACGCTTTTTTCGTGAGAAACCTTTTCGGGAAAAAACCCGAGCCAATCAATGCTGAAACGCAATACGAAACGCAACTCTTGATTGCTTTTGGCGCACAGAAAGCCAAACAGAGGAACAGAAACAAAAAAATAAAGCCAGAAAGTCAAACATCCTGAAGTCATAACCGCAAACGCTCTCACACCGCACACATTGACCGGTACCGCAAATAATGCAAGTTGCATAGGCTCTTTGTGGAGAATTCTTCCCAGCAAAATGGCTCTAGGAGAGATTGTTGTTCTGTTCAAAGTTGTGTATGCCTGCCTGTTTGCATACCCGAGGATGCCTTTTTAGGTGAATAAACAGAGAACATTTCGCTATCGGATATCAGGTCTTAAATACACAGGAACATGGGAACCTTTTTCAGAACCGTTTCAAGAAAAAAGATAAGAAATATTGAAAACACGAAGAATTGCTTCATGAGAAAAGGATGGATATGGTAATAGCGAATATTTCATTTTCTTATTATGTGATTCTGCGAAGTGGAAAAA
Organism: Anopheles merus; assembly: GCF_017562075.2. Taxonomy (NCBI): domain Eukaryota; kingdom Metazoa; phylum Arthropoda; class Insecta; order Diptera; family Culicidae; genus Anopheles; species Anopheles merus. The sequence goes on from NW_024427763.1 coordinate 43,683, forward strand.
ACGAATTTTCGATTGTAAGGTTTCAGGTATTGTGGGTTTTTTCCCCTCAAAGAACTAGGTGTATGTGACGATACCTTATAATATGTGTTTCAATTTTGTGGTTTGGGCAATAAACCGACAAATATGCGAGCGTGTTGTGTTGATTGGTAGAAAATGATCTCAAAACCATTTTGATTACTCGCTGCATAAATGTCTCATCTAAAAGACGACAACACACAATTGCCATTAAAGCTGAGATACTCAAAATTGTAATAAAGGGAACGATACGCTTGCATCCAATACATCACACCTTAAAATAATGTCCTCGCGTGTGAATATTCACGACCTACTTTTCCCATTTTGCCACCTTTCTTTTACACCAATTCCCATCGTGCCACCCTGCGCTATCTATTCGAATGTCATAATATTTTGCCAATAAGCAAAACAACACGCGCCCTGAGGTGCGCCTTCTTCAGCAGGAAGCAACCGCCGAATGTCGTGCGCCAACGTCACAACGTTCGTAATTTTACGAGACACTTCACACAAACGCGGGAAATTCATGCTCCACCTCCGAACCAGGGAACATCACAGTTGATGGTTATTGTCTCGATTAAATTTCAAAAATTAAAACCACCTTCAACGGTGTGGGGTTCAGGGGACGTTTTGAAGACGCCACCGCAGAACGCCGCTCAACAGACACAGGACGCCAACTGTGTGGTAATATATTCCCACAAAAAACTCCCCAACAGTGAGCGGATCAAAGCGGTCCTTCGTCTCCCAAGATTTGAAATCTTCATCGACCATTCGGGTGTGCTGGTCCCCCGTTGTGGCGACGGTCGTGGTTTCAGAATATGTAGTATGATTTATGCAACGCTCGCTAATGTTGATACCGGGGCTTAGTCTTGGGTCTGAGATGGGTTAGGTCTCGCCCGAAACGTTGCTGGGCGAGAGCTGTAAGGCACTTTTATTTACCGACTAATTGGGAAGAAAAGGTTATGCTACCGGTTGGCGGCGGCTTTAAAATTGCATCTGTGATGTAGCTGCGGTCAACGATACCGCGTGCTCTACCCGTGTGCATAGTTCTTAACTTGTGCAGCTAAGGATGGTAAAACTGTGGGCTTAGTATCACAAAGGAGCAAGAAGCCGCTTCGTCCGGAGCTGTCGGCGTTGCGTAGTGCTTAAGAGCATTTTGTCATAAATTTTCTCGCCTTCTTAATTCCTCACACAGCTGTGGTTACTTCTTGTTTCTCAGTGGAGAGGAGATTGAGATGCAATCTGAAGCATCGCCGCTTTAAAGTGCAACAAGGTTTGAGCACGGAAGAGCATGAACCCACCTCAGAACCTGGAAGAGGTTGGCAAAAATAGGACAAGCTATTACATAAGTGCTATTTATAGCCGAAGAGCGCTCAAGTACCCGCGCTCAACTCCGGAACTCCACATTGTCTAATCGACGGAGCAGCGCGAGCGCGAAATTCTATCCGCTGCCGTAACCGCTTGCTTCATCCACACGGGTCGGAAGTGCATCTTCTGGAGGAATGGCCGACCCTTCAAACCGCCCACAATCTGTGAACGGCGAGAATCGAAGCGTACATCCAGAACCGTTCTTCACAACGTCGGCCAAGCATCGTGGGGGCTTTTGATGGTTGAGACAGCATCGATGGGTACGAAAGTAGGTCGCAAAATGAGGTCTTCAGAAGTGTGTCCCGTGCTGGTTGAGTGGTTGTTTTGGCTAGAGAGAGAGAGAGCACGAGAGTGCGAACCAAGAGCAGTGACTCAAGAACTGAAGAAAACTGAAGTCATGCAAAACCATAATTGCCTTACACGCCCTCCCCCGCAGGGGAGATACGGGCCCGATCGGTGGTGGATTGCAGTTTAAATATTGAAACACCATAAATCAACTGACTAATGAATGTCGTCTTCGTCGCGTTCGCGTGGCGCCTTATGACCGCCGTGTGATTGCCGATGCGACAAGCCCCGTAGCGCACGGTCACGAAACCTCTGGGATATTCGGGGCTTTAGTTGACGGTTATCCCGGTCAAAAGTATGCCCGGCCAGCTGTCACACGTCTGAACGACGACCGCGGTGGTCAAACTCGTGGCGGCGGTTTACGGCGGTATATTTCATCGACCACCGAACATAAATTGGCTATTTATAGAGCGTGTCGTGTCGGCAAAGGCCTGGGAAGCTGGGTGGTTCGTTTATGTCCCGTCGATGATGTCCACCTGCGGGTTTGTCACTCTTCATTTGGTTGGCCACTTTCGACGAGGCGACGAATTATTGCCCTCGATATCGCGAGTGACCACACACTTGCACGCGTGTTCTACGTGGGGCAGTCAACCGGGCAGTCAACCGAGCTGGAATTTGTGCCGGGACAGGGAGGAATTTCTTTTTTTTCGGGAGGTTATTTATCTAAATTTATAAACACAGCATCGTGCGTGTAGAGCTTGGGTTCTTGTTAGTGGAGTCATAATAAAGCATATGTCTTGGTTTAGGTAGTAGGTTTATACATGTTGAATAAATTGTTCAGAAGATGCCAGACGACAGAAACTCAATTAGCTATCAATCTTTACTTTCTGCAAATAGTTTTGAATTCCGTATAATACTCTACGCATTACTCAAGCCGTGTTGGCTACAAAACCAGACTTCAATATCCATTAACTTCTTGGAAGTAGCTCCTCCAACCAACTCCAAAACACTCCAAAACACTCCTCTCGTCTAACAGGACCTTGAACTTTGGCAGTGTTTGATTCTGGAATAGTGGAGCTCTGCTTTCGGGTTTCATTTTTGCAGCCTCTAATAGCCCCGTCCATCTCAACATTCCCAAGCACGGACAGCTTAATAGCTAAAGTCACGCAACTTCCCAAGCTGTTCCGTATTGCGGTGCGCAAGCTGTTCCGTATTGCTCTAAGCGGTTTATCTTTGTACCAAAATGTGGTATGTTTTTTTTATTTTTCTGCACGACAAACACATGAAACAACTAAAGATTAATATTTTAGAGATTATAACTAACTTTATTTATTAACTTTTATTTCCCGCTACATTAATTTAACCGCCACTCTAAACACACCCGAACTACACGCAAGCCGTCACCGAAGTCCCGCTTCTCTCCGCCATCGCTTCTGTCTCCATTCTCCGATCTCTCTTCGCCGTTCACGATCTCTCTCTCCAATCGATCTGTGCCGATCGCTCTCACTTCATTATCAGCACCCGAGTCGCATTTACACGTTACGCGAATCGTAGCGACCAAGGTCGCTGCATGTCCTTTTACTTTTTTTTTTAACGAAAATTGTTTTGCAAGAAAACTATATAGTACGATTTGTTTTGCAAGCAATTTCTTATCGTTATCTCGTGATCTATATGTGTCTTATGATAGATCTAGGCCGTCAGAAGGGACTTCCGTCAGAACGCTCCTTGTGCTGGGCTGTCGTTTTCATCGCTCTTTTTGCTGCTGCGTTCACGTGCGAACAACGTAACATACGTGTAAAGTCCGTCCGCGTGACTTAATAATTCATTGGCCTTCTATATTTTAGGTGCATAATTCTGACTATAAGCTGCCTTCTTGGACTGGGAACTGGGGGAGCAAAGTTATCATTCAACCATCATTCAACCGTCTTAGCTCAACCTCACCAGCTCAACCCGTATAGCGTTTGTTTCCTGTGCTAGTGGTGTGTGCTACGTTTTTTTTTTTTCTTCAACTCGATATCTCGTTTGTGCCTGTGTCTGTTTAATGCTGCTTCCATCGATACGTGCTTGTGTGGATATGCCGTGTGGATATTTGTGGCTATATGCTACTGTTGCTTAGGGAACTAGTTAGGGATAATCTTTTTTTTTTTTTTTTTTTTTTTTTTTTTTTTTTTTTTTTTTTTTTTTTTTTTTTTTTTTTTTTTTTTAATAATCCTTATTTCTTAAATGTACATAATCACTTAAAGCTATAAATGAAATCTAAACTAACTATATCTTGGCTCTATCCTGCAGCTAAATAATAATTTCCTAAAATTCAAACCCCGTATTCTGTATCTAAATCCTAATCTAACCTATGACCCTTGTCTATCCTACTTCTACTTCTACTTTTTTTTTTTTTTTTTTTTTTTTTTAACTAAGCTTTTTCTACCAAGACTATCCTATAATTTATGTTTTCCCTGATTTCAAATCCCTAAACTACTAATTCTAATGTTTCTAAATCCTAATCTGAATATAAGAATCTTCCTTATCCTATTTCTACTCTTTTTGTTTTCCCATTTTCATTTTATGAATTAAATTTTTTTAATCTGTTGTTGTGTACTTTCTCTAATTTTTTCCCATTCCTTACTATACATGTTTGGTCGCTCGGTATTTCAACCACTTCGTATGGTCCTCTCCACAGCCCTTGCAACTTTTGCCCTACTCCTATTTGGTTATTTCTGACGAGTACCATCTCTCCCCACATAGGTTGCCATTCTATTGCGTTCTGATCGTATATTAATTACGCTTCTCTTTTGACTTTATCAAATTTTCTCTCGCTATGAAATGTGTCTCTGCCATATTTCTTATTAACTCTTCAGAATAATCCGAGTACATCCTTTTCCTATCAATTTGTTTGTATATGGAAGTTGGTAACCTAGCTTTCCTACCAAAAACTAATTCATAGGGAGTATAACCAGTCGACGAATTAATACATGTATTGTATTGTAGGGAAAAATATGGTAAAACTTCGTCCCACACCTTATAGTTTTTACCGACGAACTGTCTTAAGTATATCTTAAGCTCCCTGTTAGCTCTTTCGACTATGTTACCTTGCGGATGGTATGCTGACGTGTTGATTTTTTTAATTTTTAATAATTTACAAGCTTCCTTCATAATCGCACTCATGAAGTTTGTTCCCTGATCAGTAACGAGTTCCACAGGAGCGCCAACAAGACAGATGACATGTTCCACAAATGCTTTAGCTACAGTTGTTGCTTCTTGATTTGCTATTGGTGTAACTATCAAATATCTTGTGAGATCATCTTGTATTACCAATCCGTACTTATTCCCCCTCTCTGATTCTGGTAGTACTACAATATCCATGTACAACTTTTCAAAAGGAAAAGTTGATGTAGTAGTAATCTGCATAGGAATTTTGTTGTATCTACCAATCTTATTTAATTGACAAGATTTGCAACTTTTTACGTAGCCCTCAATATTCCTATCCATACCAGCCCAGAAGAATAACTCCTTTATCCTTTTTTTCATTCTTTTAACACCCACGTGTCCTCCTACCGGAGAGTCATGAAATTCTTTAAGCACTGTATCTACTTCATGTTTTTCAATCTGAATTCGCTCTGTCCCCGGGTTATAATTTTGAAATTTTGATTTAAGTGTTTGTTTGTTTTTCTCCAACTTTTCTGTCCTCTTTAGTTCTTCAGTGCTTGTTTCTTTTGTACATCTAATTTTAATAATTGTTGCCAGTGATCTTCATGTTCAGGGATGTTATTATTTTCTTCCACTTTTTCTTTTTGTTTCTTACCTTGATTAGGATTCATAAGAAGTTTCTTTTGTTGGCGTGTGAACACAGCTACCGTATTGTTTTCTTCCTCTTTTTGATTTTCACTCGATTTTAGCTCTGGAAGCCGAGATAAAAAATCGGCAACCACGTTCTCTTTCCCTTTCTTATATCGTATTTCACATTCCAATCCTTGCAAGCGCAACCTAAGTCGAGATAAAATCGGCGAGTTTTCTCTAAGGCGCCATATAGAGACTAGGGGCCTATGATCGGAATATACGATAAATTTGTTTCCATATATATAATGTTTAAAGTGTTCCACCGCCCATACTATAGCTAATAGTTCCTTTTCAATAGGGTGATACCGTTTTTCGGCTCCAACCAAGGATCTACTGGCATAAGCGATCGGACATTCTACTGTTTTTTCGTTCGATAATACTGCTCCAAGAGCATAATCGCTAGCATCTGTTGTAATTACAAAACAATCTTCAAAATTTGGTCGCACTAGAATTGGTTCAGAGATAAGTAGGTTTTTTAACGTTTTAAATGCTTCATCGCAATTTTTATCCCAAATGAATTCAGCATTTTTCTTTAAAAGCTCATGCAAAGGCTTTCTAATATCAGAAACGTTTGGTATAAATTTACCATAAAAATTTATCATTCCTAAAAACGATCGTACTTCCTTCAGGGTTTTTGGTGTATGCATGTCTAAAATTGTTTTCACATTTGCTTGTGTTGGTTTAATACCTGTTTCCTTGATAGTGTGGCCTAAATATGTTATTTCTTTGTGGAGTAATTTGCATTTTGACGGTTCTATTTTGAGATTGTGATTTCTTAAAGCATTAAACACTTTTAGTAGGTTATTGGTGTGCTCTTCTATTGAATCCCCGAACACCACAATATCATCTAAGTAAACGAAAGCTTTAATTGGTTGTATGGTGTAAATCACAGTGTTCATCAGCTTCTGAAATGTTGAAGGACTGTTTTTGAGGCCCATTGGCATTCTTAAAATTCATAGTGCCCTTTAGCTGTAGAGAAAGCTGTTTTTGCGGCGTCTTTAAGTGCGATGGGTATTTGAAAAAATCCAGATTTCAAATCTATGGTAGAAAAAAATTTACTATTGCCAATATTATCCATGATGTCATCTATTCTGGGAATAGGATATACGAAAGGTTTAGTTATTAAATTGAGAGCACGAAAATCGACTACTATCCGATTTTTTTTTCTCCTTGATCATCCTCAGATTTTTTGGGAATGCACATGACAGGAGCATTCCATGGACTTTTACTTGGCCTTATTATTTTCTGTTTAAGCATTTCTTCTATTTGCTCTTCCATAATATTATTCAGAGCAGCTGGAAATCTGTACTGTCTTTTATATATAGGTATATTGGAATTTGTTTCAATTTCGTGCATTGCTGCTTTAGTAAATGTAAGTTTGTCCCCTGGCAAATGGAATATATCGGTGTATTTTGCAATTATTTGTTGAATGATATTTGTTTTTGTGCTATCTAAATGTGTAAAATTAATTTTCTTTACTAATTCTCTATATCTTTCTGAACCGACTAACTCTTCCTCCTTGCTCGTTTCGACCACATCACAATCAGAGAGTTGTTTCTCCATATGTGAGAGCAACTCATTTTTTTCTTGATTGTCTATCAAAGTACAATCTTCTTCATTCATACTCGCTTCCTCGCTCCCTTTTTCTTTCTCATTTTCATTTATATTCTTTTGCAAATGAATGTTTTCAAATTTTTTTCCTATTCCTAACGTGTATTTTCTTAAAAAACTAGCTCCGATTATTCCTGGAACGCTGAGTGTTTTAAGTATGTAAAATTTTATAGCATATAAAGATTTTCCAACATTTAAATTAACATAAATTGAGCCAATGGTTTCGGACAAAGTTCCATCAAACCCTGACAATGTTACTTTGTCATTGTAATTTATGGAAGAAGGCCCTAATTCTTTTGCCGATTCCCAACTCAATGCATTGAAGCAAGCTCCCGAATCAATTAAATACTTTATCATTAATTTTTTTGAGCTCTGCGATAAAATATGAACCATTAGTTTACCATCGCTAGTAAATTCTATATCCAATGATTCATATTCATTTCCACAGACATTTGGTACTTCTTCTATGTTATCCATATATTCTTCTTTAGGACTGAGCAAAAATAAATTTTTCTGTTTTTTCGGAACACTATTCATTACTGTTTCAGCACATAGTGTTCCTTGATTTAGTTTTTTGTATGTGTGTTGGAATTCAATGGTTGGTGGTAATATTGATTTTGCCCCCGTGAATTATTATTTTCATGTTGATTATGTGGTGGTGTTTGTTGTGAAAAATGTTGTGTATAATAATTTTGTGGTTGTGTTGAATTGTGTGATGGTGTTAGTTGTGTATAATTATTATGGTAGGAACTACTATGCGGAGCAAAATATCTTCTTGGCCGAGAAAAGTTACTGTTAATGTTACGAGTATTTGTGTTATATGCCGTACTATTGTGTTGTGATTGCCAAAAACTATTTGAATTTGAAGGGTTAGTGAAATTAGTGCTATTGTTGCAGCGTCTAAAACTATTGGCACTACATTCTTCTTGCTGCAGGTTTCTTTCGTCAATCACGCCTTGTGCAGATGAGCCACTACAGTAACTGGTTTGAGGAGTATTATGCGCTTCTGAGCGATTCAACCTTGTTTCGATTTTCCGCATGTGCTCAATTTGAACCACTTCATCTTCCAAATACTCTAAAAGTTCATCGAAATCTAAGTGTTTGTTCATTCTCGCCAGTGTTTGCAGTTCCGAATTTCTCAAACCAGCTAAAAAGTGTATTTTTAGGTTTCGTATGGCGTACGAGTCCTCGGTGTTGTTTTTATCTGCATTAATTATGTTTTCTTTGAGTTTAAGAACCCTTTCTTTGAATGCGGAAAAAGCTTCATTTCCCCCTTGCTGTAGTGTTTCCACTTGTTGGAAAATGGCTTCTAAGCTCATTTTTTCTCCAAACAGCTTAATAAGGTTTGTTTTTACTTTTACCCACGATTCGTCTAATATGCGATTAAAGAAACCAGCTGCACTACCTTTTAATTTAAACATTACGGTTCGAATTAAATCTTCCTCCGATTCACCCGCTGGTATTTGTTTAGCAAAGAATTCAACTTGATAAAGAAATCCATCTAAATCATTTGCATTTCCGTTGTATTCCGGGATACATAACATTGCCCTTTCGAGTGGAAATTCATATGCCATTTTGTGGATTGTAGTGTTTAATGCACGCTCGATTTCAATACTCTGGTTGAAAAAGTCTTCCTTAAGAATTCTGAGGTGTTCCGTATAATTATATTCTTTGTGTAGACACTGATCACTATTTGTAGTTGAATTAAGATTGTGTTGCAGATTTGTTGAATGAATTTTATCCACGTTACCGTTATTGATTTTGACAGTCCTGTTTCTAAGCGCCAACACCTTAGGGTTCATTACTCTCTACGTACGCGGCTAAAATAAAATGACGGATTATGGTTGCAAAAATTTACCAACTAATTTGATTAGCCTACCGATTATGATGACTATGATTGTAATGATAGTAATAAAAATAAACTGTTGTTAACTTAGTTACACGAAAGAAAAATGATTTTTTTAATAATTAGATCATAATTAGCACTTAACACTATGACGCTGCAATTTACCTTCACCACATACTTTATACCTTTACTTTTACACTATCACTTAGAACACCAGCCAGAAATAACGTTACGTGCGCTACAAAGTAGGCGCTTTACCGCTGTCACCAGATGAAACAACTAAAGATTAATATTTTAGAGATTATAACTAACTTTATTTATTAACTTTTATTTCCCGCTACATTAATTTAACCGCCACTCTAAACACACCCGAACTACACGCAAGCCGTCACCGAAGTCCCGCTTCTCTCCGCCATCGCTTCTGTCTCCATTCTCCGATCTCTCTTCGCCGTTCACGATCTCTCTCTCCAATCGATCTGTGCCGATCGCTCTCACTTCATTATCAGCACCCGAGTCGCATTTACACGTTACGCGAATCGTAGCGACCAAGGTCGCTGCACACAATTTCATCCATTCATTCATTTGCAAATGCTTGCAAATGCGGACCACCATCGAACGCAAAAACCATTCACGAACCTTCCCAATCAGTTGGACTGGGGTGTAGCATAGTATCACACATTTGGCAGCTGGAACATCGTTCGAATCGTAGATCCGACAAGATGAGAAGAATTCCATCAAAGCAATAGCGCTTGGATTGAGTTTTTCGCTGTTTCATTCCATCGAAAGCAACAAAAAAAAAAAAAAAACATGAAAAAACATTTGTTCTACCCGCTGGCGGAAAGATCGCTAGCTCAGGGGGTTTACGATCGCGCCTCAGCATCGAATCCGGCAGCATCGAACGGGGGCACCGCGCGTGTGTGTGATGCCGGAAACGGTCACGCTAATCCATCTCGCCCCGTCCGCACCGGAGACCGGATGGCTCTAATTTACCGTACCCGCACCACCGAACCGCCGTGTGGGAGCGCGTGTTATCGGCCAGGTCAGCTACCAAACCCCATCGCCACCGCGGCCAATGACCGAAACAATATAATGCCCGCGAGTACAATAGAGATTACCCGCCTGCCTGTCTGTCTGCCTGGTGAATTGCTATCGAGAACAAACTATTCCAAAAATTCTACAACACACAATTCACAGCGGGCAGGAAAGCAGCAATTAGAAAATAGCCTAACGGTGGACCATAGCGCATATGTTGGGTTTGCTATCACTCTGTACGTAATACTTCTGGTCTGGATTGCGTTTATTTAATTGATCATCATTAATCTTTCTTCCCCCTCTCTATCTCACTGTGGGAGGTCAGAACGTAAGGTCGTACCTCTATCACGCTGCACTATGCACAAACTGTAAACGAATGCATGCCCCTGCACACTGACATCCAGTCCGATACTGTTGAGTTGTGTTAACAACACCAATAAAATACATTTATCCACAGCACAAGCGTTGCGAAATGGCGAACGCTATGATTTGCATCGAAGCGTTAGGCGTATGACCCCCGTTGGTGCCACTGCCACAAGTTCATAAATCGCATCTCTACCACGGCACGGCAGCACTCACTAAAAACCACAATTATACACGTACCAGAAACGCGAAACGCACCAATCGTGCGGGCAAATAATTACTAAGCTTAGAGCTAGTCGCTAGTCGAGGCCAGCGCGATAAGATTGATCGCGGGGCAGTGTGTAACAGTGTACGTGCTGTGAATCATCAAAAGCGGAAACTTTTCTAATGTGTTCTAATGCTTTGCCTATCAAATATTCAATAAAGAGCCTAACATATTGCTCCCATTGCACACGGCGTCTTGATTTACTGCTGCTGTTGACCTATTTACGCAATGATAGAGGAACTATTTCGAAGGTATTTGCTCTACAGAATACGGATCGGCGTTTGAGTTGACTAAATAAAGTGTATCTGCTTTCCTACCTACTACAACTAAAAGCATTCTCGCTCTATCCCCAGTTGATCCAAGTTTCTATTGATCGAGAATATATATTACGCATATCTTTTAATCCCAAGATAAACTAAAAATGCAACGCGTGCATCTGCTCCACCCTAAGCGTACGAGTCACTCAACGCCGCGGGCAATCTCGGAACAGAACAGCGTCATCATCATTTACTGTAGCGTCCGATTTGACCTAATTACGCGTTCTCCCATCAACCAACACCCGTCCCGTCCACTGCAGGAGTTAATTAAATCGCTCATCCTCCTCCCAAACGTGGCAATGCATCCCCAAAAGGTAAGCAAATCCACTCGCCACCGCCGCCGCAGCAGTAAATGCACTCGCCAGTAATGCAGTGCGGGAATAGTTTATAGAGTGCGCAGTGGCGATGCTCAACTCTCAACTGTCCGAACACGGCATGCCGACACGGTACGGTCCACCAAACTGACTGTTCCAGCGAGTGGAATCTAGAATAGACTTTTCTTGTTTTTAGCTTCCACTGCCGCCCACAGCCCACAGTGTTTCTCACGGAAAATCGGAACACATCTGGTGTCGAGCATTAGCATGTGTTTACATGCCAGCGCCGACGTTGGCCGAAACTAGCGCAGCAACATAAGCGAAGGTTGGGCCACCTTCACCTCGCGCACACAAAGGCAAATAAAGGCACGTTTGATTCTTTTTTTTTTGGGAAAACGTTCTCCAGCCCGACCGCCGAAAGGCAACACCGAATTTATTGATTTAAATATCTTCGCGCACGGAAGCAAAATTGGGTGGCGGCGGTGTCGGCACGTAACAAAGTTAACCCCGTAGAAACGATAAATAAAAACATTGAGAAAGGCAACGCAAGCAGCGCTGGTTGCTGGAATGTGTGTTCACTTTTATTTTACTACGAGTTGTTGTTGTTCTGGGCATAGGGTGGGAAGTAAATGTTGTGTTTCTAGGCACCAGAAATATAGAACTTTTTTATAGCCAATGGAAACGATAGAGATATGAGTTGGAAAGAGCATATGCGGGCAAAAAAATCTAAAAAATGAACTTTTGCTGTACACATTGCATACATTCAGGCGTTTTTCTCAAGACGAACAGTTTTTGGAGTAAAAGCTTTTGTTAAAATACGTTCGAGGATGAAGTGCATTCTATAAAATCGTTCTAAAGTAACTTATCGTTTAACTCTTCATCATTCCAACACCGACAAAACATTTCCAAACTATCTTTCAGATTCACCGCAGCTCTGGCCTGTTTTTCGCTTCCGTACCCGAACTTCATCCCGAAAAAAGGCATGGCTTTCCACGCGCGAAGAACACCTTCATGACATAAATTGTCCAGATTGGGAAAATATAACATATTGCACCCTTTGCCTTACATTATCATACCTTCAATTTATTGTTCCTCGAGCGCAAGCAACACGCTCAATCGCCAGCACCGTTCAACTTCACACCCAGCAAAGTCGTAAACCAACACCAAACAGTAGCGCTAACAAGGTAGTGAGAGAGAGAGAGAGTACGGTCGTGTTGTACATTCTGCTTACGATTGGTCGTAAATCAGGGCAATATTTCGATGCAAACGGAACACAAGCGCAAGATGCTCCAACGGGGAAGACGGGTTTTGATTTTCTGGCGTGCGGTCAAATCATCATCAACGTCAGAATCGCTCACCGTCACCAGTCACGATGCGTCCGTTTGAATCTTTTGCCCCTATTTTTCAAAGGGGTTTTCCGACGCAATCAGTGCACAAGTCCACCCACAACGAGTCCAACGAGCGCATTGCTCGCACTGGCGTATTCTCTCCTCGTTACTTCGGGTGACTTTCCATTTTAAGCTAGCGTTAAGGTTCGTCTATGTCGCCTGCCTTATTCTTAGCACTAAGCAGCCTGGATTCGCATGAATGAGCTCACTCACTTTCAATTACGCTGCAAGCGAGGATGTCCATTGAGAATTTATGGCGTCTAGTCGCGACCCAACACAAGCCGACACCAAGAACCGGTGACAGTGAACCGTGCTTCAAGTGCTTCGTGGATTATGTCCGAACGCTCTTTGTTCGGATAACGATGACGCCTTGCGGCTGCGGACAATGAAACTGTGTTGCATTTTCATCATGCTAATGAGCACGTAACGGCGACATCGGTCCGGCCTCGGGGCAGGACACAGCTGCGTGTTCGATTAAATATTGGAACCCGCATCCGCAGGCCAGAGCAGCCCAAAATTCATTCGCTTAATCAAACATTTACGTGACCGGAGATACCAATTCTGACACTCTTCGATAAGAGTAAGCGATGGTGTCAGATTTTACGACTGCAACCATTCTGCATCCGCGGGGTTGGGAGGGGGGAGAAAGAATCGAAACACAATTCTCCCGATCCTCAGGGTTAGAATTGTGATTTAATCGGCGTGCTGCACAGGACCAATGAGAATGCACCATAAATCATGATCCGTAAGGAGGGCTTTTGAGGGACCGTGCGCGCGCGCTCAATTGTTACCCGATATCGTGTTCAGCATTTAGGTTCATTGAGCGGTGGTTCAATGGGGACGAGGCGTAAGATGGCTCGGCAAATGCAAGAATGCTCCCCCGGACCCCCGGCAACCTGACAACGTTCACATGCAATCTCATCGTAACCGGGGCGCTGAGGTGGGCGCTTCGGCTTCACAGCACGCCTTTCATCGACAACATTTATCGGCGCACAAACGCATCGGCCGCGAGGAGCACAACGCTGAAAGAACACTAAACCCACCCGCAGTGAGGCTACGCAGAGCAGACAACAACACAACGCGCTGCGTACACTCTGTTCTTTTCAGAGGCGCAGCAGGACAGCCAACTCCGGGGCAATTAAATAACCAAGCCGCACGCCTGCCCGTGAGCCCAACGTCCGATAAAGTCCACCGATGATAACCCGATAAAAGGCCACTGCCAAACCGTGAAAGCTGCCCCACGTTCTTGGTGGAATGCGTAAGCATTCCCGGTCGGCCTCTGCTGGACCCCAAACAACGAGAGCCACAAACACACACACAAAGCGGCCAAGCATGCGGTAATCGAATCGCATCTAGTTGCTTTTAGAGCGAATTATTTTCAATTTAGATAGAACGTTGATTAAATTGATGATTACTCTCCTACTCGCCCGAGGGTGGTTCCGAGAAAGAAAGTCTTGGCCGCCACCGTCCCCCCCGGGGAGCGCCATTCTTCTTTCGAAAAGCGAAGTGCAATGATAGAGCAATTTTTCATCAACCGCTTCGGTCCGGCATCATCTTTGCTTGTGCCCGTGCGATCGAATGTCCGTCGATTGGCTGGTGGCACACTTAGTGCGCTAAAATGCTTTCAACGCGTTCAACTCCCTAGAGGAAGGTTCTTGATTTGGTCGACAATAAAAAAAAGGATCAAACTCACCTGGGAGAGTGAAACGGAAAGGGATGATTGCAATGATGTAGTGGAATCTGCTTACGGATTTAGTAAGCTTAAATTGTCACAGCCGATTTTTAATGGTAATTTATTCTCCTAAAGATACTGATTTGTTTAGCCAATTGCATACCTTCAGGCGTTTTTTCAAACAGTATGAAAGCTTTATGAATGTAACTATTTGGAATCAAACTTATATATGAAAATCATAAAATCCAACACAAAAAGTTCCTTAGGATAGTTCCTTAGGAAAGATTTAGTGTGTCTTGATGCAATAAATAAACAAAAAAAAATGAAACACGAATACTACAAATCCTTCATTCTCGTTTTCCGGTACGCAAACATTATGCTTATCATAAACACAATGTACCGAACGAACGCATGCAACAATTAATTATTCATAGAATAAAATAGCGAACGTAATGCACCGCCGCACATTTATTCTCGCATTGGATTGTTTCTTTTGCGTGCGGTCATCGGACTGAGTGAGTCGCAGCGTAAGCTAGAGCAGACATAATGGAAAATGGAAAACTCAAACCCTGCCATGGACGAGTACCCATTCCTTCCCGGCGCCATACCGCCATACACTTGGGGAATCGACCCGCCACCACCATCGTCGCTAGTGATGATTTATGGTGAACTGATTGTTATTAATAAGTATGATTTATGGCGGTAATTGATTTATCGCTCTTTCCGTCTTTCGTCAAGAGTGGTTGCTTTCTTGCTTGGAAATGGGAAAAGAAGGGAATAGTCTTTTATCCGATGCGACAAGCTCGGATTTTGCATGAAAAATCTCAAGAATGTCGAGAAAAAGTGTGTATCTCCCAGCGCTGGGATTTGTTCCTCTCTTTGTCTCCGTTAGAATATAAAATCCCCAGCAAAGCTGTAGCAAACGGGTACTCACCATGTGTTGGGCAGTTTTTGGTTTCTTCACCAAATCAGGTACTTTGAAGGTGGTGACGGCTTCGATCACCTCGGCCAGCAGCAGCCCATCGCGACAGTCGGCGGACAGGTCGGACACCTTCTTCTTCGACTTTGCCCGCTCCAGATAGTAGTTGGCCCAGTCGGTGTAGATCTGTGTGAAAGGGAGAGATATTGGAGCAAAACCGAAAGAAAGGATCAATATTACGTCCCTAGTGGAAGACACCGGACGTCCGGGTACGGCCGGCCCGTGAAAGGTAACGATGCACATTAGTATTATTAAATTTATTCTACATCCAGTGACAATCGTACCGTCTTGGACGAAGATATGATTCGTTTGTTTGGATGGACCAGAAGCTGAAGTAACATATGGTGTGTGCCCAATGATCAGGACGCATGTGCCCGATGACCGGATAGGCTAGCCAATTTCACTTGGAACCTACAAAATCACGTAGCAAATGCTGCAGGACGACACGATGGCAGCAGCAGAAGACACTACTCGTCCAGATATTGGTTGGATTGGCGCTGGAGGATCTCTAAATGGAAACATAAATTCCTTGGAGAAATCGGGGAGCAGTCCTTTACAAGCTGGACTATCCCTTGTAGCCCTGGGGGTGATATGCTCTTTCCAGGGAATCATCGTCCTTCCTCATGCAATATTAACGTGCCATGCGATGCGTACATTGTGAGTCATCTGGTTGGCATCGTTTTTAGTAGCCGGACTGTGGACATCACTGTACGATGATTTCTGACAACTGTTAGCAATGTGAGTAATGTTACAGTACAACCAAAAAGCGCAACATTTGTAACCGAACGGTCATAGGACGAGTTTGTTAGAGTGTGCCGCCATCCGCTCTTGGCACGTGCTCTTAACCAGGCTCCTCGTTTGCTCCGCAAAACAAAGACTAACGATGTCCAATAAAAGTAGGAAATTTTGGACCATAAATTTTAAATCATCCAAAAATTGTGCTACGAACTTCCTGGAGCGTCCTTTATCCGCAAAAAAAAGAGTAGAAGAAGTCTACAAAAAGACGTCCAGAGGGAAGGAGATAAAATTGCAGTCTTGCTTCAACACAGGCTTTATGGCATTGCTCAGTAGGAGTCAGCAGTTTCTTGGAATGTAACAAAAAAGAACAAGCTCTAGAATTTTATTTTCCTCTTTTTGGTCCACAAACTGCAGACTGGCATTAATCCCCGAACGAACTAGTAAGTGAGCATACAGCAATTTGGCACTGCTAAAGAAGCTATTTGTTTTATTGGACGGGATCTTCCGCTTTGATTGCAGTCGTGTGCTCCACTGCCAAGATGCACTCTCCAAAAGTACTGCCTCTGTTTACACTTCAGACTCTTGGGAGGCATGAAAATGAAGCAGTAATAGCACACTAAATGGCGCGCCACTAGTTGGATGGTACTTCCCGGGCCAAACTCCAAACAAAATTAGGCTAACGATGTGATGTAGGCCAGCTGTTTGGCAGGGGTCCATCGGTTGGAGCATTAACAGTCTGCTAAAGGAAGCTTCTTTGATGGTGTGTTTGATCCATCAGGAAAATATTTTCGCACTTACTGGCACTGTTTGTGTGACTTTCGACTTTAAATATGCACCTTCTAGCATCGGCTTCATTAACCAACTTCAAAAACCTCCGTTCTTGAGATGAAGCGTTCTTTCGGCACCTTACAGAGGCGGATAAAAAAGCAGTGACACGCAGGGTGAGAAAATAAATAAACTGCTAAATCAAATCAACGATTCATCGTTGGGCAATCAACATTGCACCGGGTACGGGAGAGGAAAATTGTACCCCCCCCCTCACTGTCTAATGAAGCATAAGTCTTCCCCCATTTCAGAGCGCACTAAGTCGCCAAGACATCGGCACGGCATGTTTCATTTTCCCAATTAAAATCCATCTGCCGTATCATGGTATGTAGCTTCCTTTCCTCTTTCTTTGGAGTTTTGAGACGGGAAAATGATGTAGAGTTGATGAAAAAAAAACGCCCCTCCGGATGATGCTGGAAGAGCTCCGATCGCGGGTTTACCACGTGCCATGAACCGATTATGTCGCACGGCTTGGAAAATCTCTTGATTTTTCTCTTCCCAGCTACGCACCACACCAGCTACGCACTTGAGGGGAGCGGGAGTGTAAGGTACTGCCAGCAGCAGCAGCATAGCTTCATAATGTTCTTTTCGGTTGGTAATTTATCTTTTCCCGAGTCGCGCGTCGTGCGTCGGTTTCGTTTTCCGCTTCAACGCCCCGCAGCCCGGCAGATCGGAAGAGGCGTGTCGTTTTAAAGAGATGATTATTTTTTATCTGCTCAACATATTTTCGCCACCTTTTTTATCTTGTTGCGGGGGACTTTTCTTGAAGCACACAAAGGCGAGAGCTATGCTGTATCGTGCTGTGGTATTGTTCGCTGCCTACGAAATGATGCGTTGAGCTGTGCGTGTGCATGGTTTAGGATTAATCAGCTGTGAATGACGCCAAGGGAACAGAAGGGCCTTCATTTTTTCGCCAAAAACTAATTGCCTTTGTGCGTAGATTTGGGAGGAGCATTTTAATGGTTTCGCCACGAAAAAAATGGCGTAGTGTAATGCATTGTAAAATGAAATTAGCTCTACCTTCTGTGTCCACCATGATGAATTGGTTGTTGGTGAACGAAATTAACGTTTCAAGCCCAGTAGACCACACTCAAAAAGCATCCCGCTGGGAGGCGCACTCGAGGGCAACCATCGTTAGGTTTGTTTCGCCTTTTCAAGAGCACGCATTAATTTAATGTCGTCATATAAAAACGTGCTTAAATGTGTGACCATACTTGATACCTCGTTAAACGTCCCTTGAAAATGAGTTGCAAAATCCCTCTCCCCAATGGGGAGGTGAAAACTCCAGCTACGTACGGGAAGCGTAAAAGCAGTTTTCCACAACCGCTCCAGGAAAATGGCACCGTTTGGATGGAGTTAGCGTTCGCACATTGCAGCGCTTCCACTCCAGAAAGGGCACGCTAAAGTAAGACACATCCTAACGCGAGTTATTTATGGTTATGGTTCGTGTGTGTATGTTTTTTTTCTCTCGCATTTTCCGACCTTTTTGCCGCTGCTCTATTCCTAGTTTGCACTCGTAACTTTATGCCCTTTCGCGTGTCTTAACGCCGCCAAGTAAGCGAACACAAAAAAAAAACTGGAATGAAAACCTCACAACACTCCACACACTACTAACAACATGAACACCAGTGCCGTGTAGTACAAGTCTATTCGACCATATTTTTTTCATCGCAAGAACAATATTTTTGTACGAAAAGTTTCGCTTACATGACTGCAGCACAGAACGAGAGTCCGGTGCTAAAAATTGAAGCTGATCGTAGAGCATCAACCACGAACACATCTCCAAAGCGTATGATAAAAGACGAGCTGGAACGGGCAAGAACAAAACAGAAAACAGAGACAGAGCAAACGAGAGAAGAGGAAGAAAAAAAAAACTGCAACATAATTAATTACCTCCCGAGTCGTTTTCTAACTTTATGCGATCCCTGATCTTATCCCTTCCACCCTTTGCTCAAGCCCCTAAAATGGAGCTCCGCGCCGACGCGTCAAATACGCGTCACAAAAGTCGATCCCACTTGGCGAAGCGGCACACGTACCCGATGGAGTTTCGTCCCTTCATTACGTGCATGTACGTGTGTATGTGAACTCTACTAACTTTTCCGACCGAACGATCGTGCCTTGCTTTACCTTTCTTTTTTTTTTTGCTTTTTAGTCTGGCTGTCAGTGAGTGGTTTTTGCACATCGTCTAAGCTACTACGCTTCCGGTCTGTGTACGTGCGTGTTTGTGTGTAGTGTAGGGAAGCTGTCGCCAACTTCGAGAGCTGGCAGGTTAAGCGGTTGCACACTAAGGTCAGCAGAATGGTTTGGAGCGGCTGTCTCGGTGGGTTATTTTAGGAAATTAAATTGCCAGTTTACTGTACGCGTGTGTGCCGAAGGGTGTTAGCTAATGTTGTCAGGAGGAGAAGCAGGAGCTTAGAATACGGGTGGGATCTAGCAACATTATTATTGATTTACGTTATAAGAACAATTTAAAAAATGGTTTAATATAATGTTAATAATTCAAAATAAATTAATTCTGTGCGTTAGCAGGGTCTGACATGTGAAAGAAACGACTTGAATTATTTGACGCCTAAATGTAGGCAACGCGCCTCACAAAATCAGACTATTAGTAAATATTACTCTCTTGTTGGCAATTGTTCCATCTACATTCTTACCTGCGATAGATTTTTCGTCACAGAAAGATCGTCGCTCGATCCCTGCCCACTAACACACCGGCCCAACATTATGCAGCTCACTCGTTACAACAAACGCGCCACAACCCCAGAAAGTTGGAAACAAAGTCAAACGACTTTGTTGATGGTATCTCGTAAATCAATTCGCACCCGAATTCAAGCCGAGAGTCATTTCCGCCGACCGGACCTAGGCTTGGTGTGTGTGCGCCCATTCATCAATCATTTCACCATCACCATCGGGCGAATTAGTTTGCTTCCTTCAGTTCCTTTGATTTTATAATCACTCGCAATTAGAGCAGTGGCCGCAAAACCAACACACTTTTGGTGGGGAGCAAAAGCTCAAGCAACTGAGGGTCGGTTTTCACTTTTTACCTTTTTCCTTTCAAGCATGTACGATGCACAAGCTTCATCCACACTGTAGCTCACTGGGATGCTAATTGCTGCCGTTTGCCCTAGAATACACACTGCTGCCGCATCATAAGCCACCGTGCGGTCTTACGCGTACACACAACACACTTCAAACGCAAACAAATAAGCAAATTAGAGACTTGCGAGCACCGCCACACATCGTGTGTGTGTGCGTGTATGGGTGACCGAAAATTGATGTGGTCAAAATATTATGCCTTCGGCAAAACTGGTGCCCGCATTTGCGTGTCGAGCCATAATCCATCATACGACTGTGGTGCGGTTTTCCCACGTGAAAATGGAAACAAACTAAGGACTAGGTGCTCCGTTTCCACCCGATTGGATCCTTTGGAGCTAAAACCACTTCAAAATAAACATTTCATTTTGTACCTCTTAATGCAATTGCCGTTGAGTGTACACTTTACGGAAAATAAAGGGAAGAATTGGAGCGCGTCAGGAGCAGGGGAAGAATTGTGTAATGCTACGGCAAAGAATCAATTCCATTTTCCGGTGGTGATTGTTTCTAGCGTGGCGCATCCCTCTAACAAACACCCCAATCCAGAAATTGCCACCTTCACCTGTGCATAATAGATTTATTTGTCAAACCACCGTGATGACGTTAAGTTCTCGTGCTACCCCGAAATAGTCCGCCAACGAAACTGGCGTCGTTGAACGGCATGGTTTTTGTACATTACAAGCGGTTGTTTAGAAGAGCATAAAAATAGTCCCGAAATTAACCCTTCGCTGCTGATAGACAGTGGCGCCCCATCGTCCGCCTCACTGGACCAGCGCCACTGTCTCGTGGCCGTCGTGGCCCGTAAGAGCACAACACCTTTCGGTGGTCTACTGTATGGTCCTACGCCAGGGCACCTAGGGCAGTGTTGTTGTGGCAGTAGTAGCATCAAGACACCGTTGCGGACTCGGCGAGTAAAATGGTACGTTATTTATAGACGGTTTGTTTTTCCACGTTTTGTTTCTTTGTTTATTTTCCATTCGAGTTCGAAAGGGTTCAAAGGCATTTGGACAGAGAGAGAGAAAGACAAGGGTTCGTTCTGTTGTGCAGTGCAGTTGTGGTGCAGTTTCGGAACCACCAGACCAGACCCGGGAAGTTTGTCTCTCGTCACAAGACCGCTGTGTCAGCTGGGCGGCTGCACCTCGGTTGCACCCGTTTTCCAGAGGGTCCTCGGTGTCGTCTGGTGTTTTCCTGGTGTTGATGCATGACAAATGGATAATTGCGCTTTGACGAACTGTCAGACACGGTGTGTGTTGTCGGGATTTACACAGATTTCCGTGCATAGCGCGCGATGAGCGCTGCACTATTATTATGTTCTGCGGAATTGCGGATCACTTGAAATATTGAAGTAGCATTGTCACCACAGTGAATGGCATAAAGCTCAAGCTCAAAGCGATTTAAAACACGCACCTCAATATGCTTGTGCTTTAAAAATGAATCCACAAGTCTGCAGGTAGCTGAAGGGAAATTTCGAACCTCCCTTTCGGCACCTTTTGGACGTGTGCATATCAACGATTCCCCCGCGTGTCACGTGGCTCAAATTTGTTGTCGTGCATAATAAATGAGCAACCCGCAACCGGTACTGAAATCGGTGTTGGTGTTATTTGATGCATTCATTAGTGGAGCTGAACCCGTAATCGACGTCAACTCCGGACCACACAGCGGAGTGCAAGCGGAGTGGAGATATTTTGGAACCCGTTGGAGTTCTGATTTGGTTTACAGGATTTCCGGTCGCTTTACCATGTATTCTGTTTCACAGCTAACGGGATAACTTCGTGGAACTCGAACAACAATAACCTCGGAACATTTTACCAACAGTTTCGTGGAGCTAATTTTGAACCAGAGGTTCTTCCTAGGAACTCCAGGCGTTTTTTACGGAAAAAGTTCTCCAACGCTTTGGAAATGCTTGGGATAATGATGGAACGAGCTTCTAGTGGAAACTTTTAGCATGTTTATGAACCGTTCATTCTCGTAGAATTTTAAGATCCCGTTCATTAACTAGGAACCCTTTTCCGGAGTGCTTTATCCTTGGAAGGGTGAAAAATAATGAGCAAAATTGATTATCGAAATTGGGAATCGCATTTCAGCCTTTTCGGGCTAACTTGTTCCATTTGCAGTTCAACCAGGATCCATTGGAGGAAATATGCGGTGCAAAACAAGAAAGGGACACTCCAACGGGTCAAGACGCTACTAATGAAGCGAGTGTTTGGTTGGAGAAGAATTCATAAAAATAACCTAATTAGCAACACATTTCCTTCATAAATATCCTCGCCCTTTCGGATGGATGTTGACTATCGTAAAGCAGTCATTCACACCCCGAATTTCGAGAGCGAGAAACAGAAATGGGCTAAGCTAAGTGCCAGCGGGTGAGAAAAAGCGATCCACAGCCATGTCGGGACCACCGCACTAACCTAATTTCAATTCCATCGGGTCAATCGCGGGCTTTCCCCAGTTTCTAGTGTCAGCATTTCTTCTATCCCGTCCCGAATATCGGAAACGGAAGCGGAAATGGAAACTACAGTGCCGTCCAAAACTTTCAACAACATTATCAGGCACAGGCGTTGAAAAGTTTAGTTACATATCATCATCAACCGTTGACAAGCCCTTTTGGGAGTTTGGAGGGAATGGAAAACAACAACAAAAACCCTCAGAACCCTTCACCAATTTCTTCCCTGCTTGGGGTTGGGGAAGGAACACAGTTCAAGAACTGACGAGTCCGTCAGCATTCGTCGATAAGCATCTTGATGGCCGGACGATTCGTGGGCGCCCTCAGCTTGACTGACAGCCCGTGGTTGCGTGGGCTCTCTCGCATTGGTTGCTTTATTCTCTTTAGCTTTGATTTAATTTTCAATTCGAACGAGCATTCAAACTCCCAAAAGGTCACGGAACTCCGAGTCACACACAACAGTGGCATAATACACAGACACCGGCCTAGCGGAAACCCACCGTGTGACGTAAGAAGGTCGTACCGTGAGCAACAGGGAATGCATTTGTTTACATTTCGAGCCGAAGTTCTTTATTTAGGATACGCCCCGGAATCCACTGTTGATGGTGGCAAAGGTTGTTTTTTTAGGGTTGTTTTGTTATTATCTTCCGTTTCTTGGGTGGCTGCCCCGTACATTTCGGTGCCCATTGCAATCGGAAATTGTAGCAAACAATCGATGATGGTGGCATAAAGAAATAACATTCAGTGCGCCAACAGACTCCGAATGGTGGAAAATCAAACCACCAAGGGAAAAGGCAAATAGGAAATATGAAAAGAAAATAGAAAACTCCCCAAAGCTGTGCTCCCGCAGATGC
>NW_024427764.1:0-66602 GCF_017562075.2 Anopheles merus
AAACAATGTATTGTCTATCTTTCTTCCTCGAACGTAGTCCGCCTACCCGATCCATCTGTTGTCTTTTTACTTATGTGCATCTATTGCATCTAAGGGGGATGAAATCAATGAACGAAATCGGAAAGCATGCTATGAGCATTTGTAATTTGAAAATTCAAATAAATCATACGTACATGGTGAACATTTTCACTGATAAAGCTTATTACACACAGTTATTCAATCAAATTATTGATATTGATCATAATTAAGAATAAGAATTATTGATTGAAATCATAATTATTTATTTCACAAGTAAATGATGAACATGTATAGTAATAATATCTAGATACACATACACATAAAAGGTTATGTTTCATTTGTGAACTTAACGTACTATCGTCCATGTGGAGCATTGATGGATGGTTATTTGCTAGGTTTGGTTATTTTATATCTTCTTCGACACGTATATCCGTCAAGTGCACTAGGGTACCTATCGTTGATTAAAAACTATGTGTACGTGTAAACGACGATCCCTCCATTGCCATTTTGAAAACACCCTAAGTACAATCATCTTCATAAGTTTGCGGTGTCCTGCAACGGTCCTCTGCCCTGCGCGTTTGCTCAACCCATCAACGGATCTAATGCGCTAGCTGTTGCGGCTAGCCAAACATACAAGAATCGCAACAACTTTCCTTTAAAGAGAAATAATTTTCGCTGCATGCACACCGTCGTGCACGGCACAGCGTACAAATAGAGAAGATGCCCGGCCCGACTGGTTAAAGCATTTCGCAGCCATGTGATGTATTGCTCCGTCTGTCTGGCTCGGGTGTTTCCATCCTTTTAGTAGATAAATAGTGGTACCTTATGGTACCTGGAAACTGGGAAAGATAAAGTTGGTAGCGCAAGACATGTTGCAGTTATGTGATGATGCAAGTGAGTAAACGGAAAGAGGTGTGGATGGCCAGACATAGAGGACACGCAGAGGGAAGACATTTTGCACTTTTTAAGGCACCGAAACAGTGAAGGTTAGTGATGGTCAATTGCTATACATTCATGGTGCTATTAATATGAAACATAACGGCAGTAAGTATATTGAATGGTATATACTCCTACATATGAACATTCAAATGAACCTATACTTTAGTTTATTTTATGTTCCACAAATAATCTTGATGTGTATATTTAGGATCAACCAGCGTCTTTATCTCTAAACAGTCGAACAATATTTGACCTTCGATACACTATCAATTTTTTTGTGAAAAGGACAAACTCACACATTAGTGTGTGTGCATCCTTCCAGACCGCACACTCCCGAGAGTTGCATACAAAACTGCATGTTTATGGTTTCTCCATGTTTATAATTATCTTTATTTAATCGTTTTAGTAATGTATATGGAAAATCTTCACTGTGGACAATCGTCTATTTGGGCCATAATTCAATGACATGAGACCGTGCTTGATTCTTTACTATTCGAAGGTCAGAGCGCATGGGTAACCTGCTATCTTTCTTTTTTTTCCAAAAGGGAAAAATGTATTCTACAAAGCTGATATATTTTCTTTACATGTGATGTTGTAATATGGTTTCGAGTTTGCTTTAGAATTTTCGGTAGACGCTACAGTGTGTTCCATCGTTACAGTTAGGTAAATTTTATTAGAACTAGCGCCAATCTCAGATATTGAGCTAACAAAGTAAAAGAAAACCAGTGTTTGAACATTAGCATACACCCAAACACTGCGAGCCTTTGCAGCAGCTTCATGTTTTTCATATCTTCGTTTGTCATCGTTCGCTATGGCACACACATTCGAAGGGATCTTGTACCGGAGACATCGCTCACTTCCAGATTCATTTGCAGGGAACAGCAGGCAACCTGCAAACGGGCATATGACCTGCCAGGAGGAGACGAGGTTATAGGAACCCCGAAAAAAAGTAACCAGAGAGAACAAGGAAAAAGAATCGAAGAAACAAGTCGAAATCATGATAAACCATAATATATGACCCTACTGATCGATTGGACTGATCGAAGATGGATCGGAATGGAATGAGTCCACGAATCGCTCATGAAAGCGAAGAAGGCAAAGGCGAAGAAAACCACCACAATGAAGTGGAGGAAGAAAATCATGTTCGAAATTAAACAAACAAAACGCAATACAATCTCCAGTTCCATTCCTCAGACACGGGTCTGCGTGTGTTGTACTGCCTGTGCGAGAAGGTGATGCGTGTTATGGTAGTTAAATCGTTTTATTTTTCTTCTCTTCTACTTTCGAGCCCGGGTTTGTCTCGTTAGCAGATATGATGTCCAAAGCGGACAACTTGCTGGTCCTATCCACCAAAGAGCCTTTTGAATGTACCTCGACTTTAACACGATCGTTGTGTGTTTTAAGATATTCAAGTTCGGTTCAACTATTTACTCATTCTGGAAGTTTATGTTGAAATTATGATAAGTTTTTAAATGTTATTTTCAATTAGCGCCGTATTGTCTTGATGAGCAATGTTTCAAACACCTTGTGTGATAAACATTTAATAGTCTTCAATTTACAGCAACTTATATGCAACACAATGTGTTTGATGCGCTAATGTGCTAGGAAAGTCAGAATTACTGATGATAATTAATATCCGGCCTTTGCAAGTTAAATTGAAAATTAACCCAAAAGCCAAATTCCTGCTCTGGGTGGCGATGGCTGCCACACTTTGGCTTGTTAGCAATTGAGGTGTCTCGACATACCTAGAACCACGAATCGACATGTTCGCAATGGGTACAGCGATGGGTGGGCAGATCGTGTGTAGGGTAGTAAGAGAACCACCTATGTAAGAACTACGACCGAGAAGAAATCGAACGAACTAATCTCCATAAATAAAATGTCTTAACAAGATGAATTTTAAATGTTTTGATGCGGAAAACCAACAAGAATGGATGTGAAAGAAGCGTACAAAATCGAAAACAGTGTAGTGTGTACTGGTTGGTGGTAGAGAAGGCTCGAGTAAAAAAACACACACACGAGAATGGTAATCAGCAGCCAACGAAGGTGTAGTAAGGCAGTCAAAACCTCGATCTCATCGCACTCACACAACGCAACAGCGATGGTTCCGGAGCACCAACAGAGCCAATAGAGGCAAGCCTGCAGAAGGCTACCGTCGAGGTAAACGGGCAGTGAGGTGAAAGAACACCAAACCATGTCTTGTCGAAACGGTGTGAAGCAAACGAGATGTGTTCGATTGATGTTTAAAATATCTCAAGGTGTGTGGGGCATAAACATAAGCATAATCAGCCTCTCATGTCTTTGGTTCAGCCGTAGATGTTGGGGCAGGTGGCGAGCGTGAATGTTTCCTGTCTCATGCGCAGCGCGCCACATGCGGTGGAGACTCTAGGTATTAGCAGATTAGCCGAGGTTTTGAGGAACCGGCACTACGATGCTCAACGATCGACTTATCCTTCCATCTCAACGTCGTATGCGATGGAGACTTTAGGGTCGCTTGGAAAGACGTTAGATATGTTAGAGAGTGTGCTAGAAAATTGCCGGAGATTAGCTTATGTGGAACTAGGCTTCAATTTCTATAATTGAATCCCGCTAAGCAGTGAGCAGTGAGTCTAGTCGCCTCGCCAGGTGGCTCTGATTTTATCTCTCACACAGCCTCTATCTTCCCTTTATTGAAAATGTACGTATTGTACGTCCTTTGAGAAGAGGTTAAATTTCACAAACCCTGGTCTTCCGGCGATCGATCAAATAGATGGATGCTGGCTAGGCGTCAAGGTTCAAAGGTTACGCGCACGTTTGAATTCGTGAGTTTCTGAATCATGGTCTTTAGCACGAACGACAACACCTCGAACCATGGACCGTAAAGTACGAGTCATAAAGAAACAATGTGTCTGAATGATTCAGTATGCTGCGAAACGGTAAAATACATTTAATTTATATACATATCTAACTGACGAAAGATTTGCTTTGCCTAAAATCACTTTAATACTAATCCGATCATCTCCAGAAGCACTAAACTGTTGTAATGAAATGATAGTAAAGAACCAGAATAAAAATTTCGCTAAAGAGTGAAAGGAAAGTATTGTTTCGAAAGCTATCAATTTCCCCGCAACTTTCTTCTGCGGGATCAACACACTGTGTCAGATTTTTTTTTAAACGAAAAATGGCCGCACTCATAACAACTACCGAAAACACACCATCGCCATTGGTAGGCAAATGCGGGTAAAGGATTCAGTGCGGGTCCCATCAATCATTGCGCCCAATCTCGGCAGGATCTCTTCGGGGTGGCTTCGGTGGGCTGACAAGTTCGGAATGGTTTCGCGATGCGTGTGTGAGGTGCTTCTGACAGGGCGAAGTTGGTTCGTTTGGAAGTTGGTACGCCGGTACGGCGGCAATACGTGGCAATGTGTGGTGTTGTTTGGTGTACGGAAGGATTTTTGTTTGATTTGACTTAGCAGGGTGTTCGGTATGGGGCAATTTATTTCGATCTCCCCCGAATCCCGGAGTGGTTCAGCTAGCGTCGTGTGCAATCGACAAGCTTAGATCAAACACACCGAAAGCTGAACACTAGCCCACGCTATGCTTAAGGTACGATTATTCCTCCGTACTTTGGACGCATAGCTACGTGGGGGAAATATAGCAGTCGAAACAGGTAACTTCAGTTGATTTTTTTTATATACTGAATGTCTGTTGACTTTAGCAGGCAGCTTTATTTGCAGACATTATTGTTTATTGTACTATAACTCGCCATTATGTTAATGTTATGAATGATAACAATTCCAAAAACATTAATTTTTTTTCTTATGTTCCACCAATTCCAATGTTACAGAATTTGCAATGTGGAATCGACAACCGAGTATAAATCATAAAATACTGTAATTTAAACATCTTAATGATCCTAATATTTCGCTGTATTTATTGTGTAGAAGCTAAGCGTAATGAATAAATTGTTTTTTTTTGTATAATGGTAAATTAGTTTAAATTCAAACAGCAAGCAGCGTGTGTCAGTCCTTAAAGCAAAAAAAAGAAGCTTTTTTGCCTGTATAAATAATGGTATGGTTGCTAGAAGAACACATTATGAAGCTTTGGTCACCAGCACACAGTGTGTAGTTCGAGCTCATTGACACAATGATGTTTAGCTGAATTCCCGCGGTTTGCTGATAACAGCATTGACAACTCGTCTATCGCTACGTAAGCATGTCATCGAGTAGCTCGACCAGTGAGGGTACTGGTGGAATGGAAGGTAATGTGTGACGATACTAGCTAGAGCCGACCGTATGCTTCCCGATAACGCTTTGATTAATAGCAGAATAATCAGTAGCAAGTCTCGCCTGGTGCTACTCAATTAAGCGAAGCCTCCGTGCAACCGATTGGGCATCAGTATATCGTCAGCTCGTTATCTCTCGACTAAGGAATCGATTGGGTGTGTGTGGTGTCTGTGTCGACTTGTGAAGTAGATGTGGCTGTTTCAGCTCTGCTGCTCTGCTAGCGTATATGTAGTGCAGTGTTAGGTTGTTTATTTATTTCTTTACACAATCTGCTGAATGGAGTACGGAGTTTTTGAAATGCAGCGCTGAAGCGATAATGATTTGAGTTATTGCTATGAACGGATATGAAGCAGCATACTCGTGCAGCCGATGATCGTCAGCCAGAGAATGAAATTGATGAATTAACATTAATGATATTACCAGTTATCGATAGCATAGCCTCGGAGCTATGCGTTCAGGCCACTCAAAATTACATTCTTAATGAAGCCATTACCAATTGATGGATTACTATTGGTGATAATATCGTCGCTACCAGCAGCTGAGGCCTTTATTACTAGTGAGTTTTGCATTAAACAATGCAATATTATAACTAGCTTTAAGCAAATTCTTTATTACTTGTCTTCTAAATTTAAACAATCCTTTTCGATCAATGGTAACCCTGTTTAATTTGCTTTAAATACGAAAGCGTGTGTAAACATGGCATGGGAACCAAATAATTAACGGTAGCGACACGAGCGCGAGACCCAGAATGAAATTGAACGTGAAAGAGTGGATGCATAATTTAAAACACAAACAACTCTACTTCCAGCAGAAACGCCGTAATGACGAGGGTAGGTGGCGCAAGCAAAACCACGCTCGAGCGAAGAAAACTATTAAAGAGCTGTTCTATAAATCATCTGCAACAAACTGTGTGACGATACGTATTACATCCAAGCGCAGTACGCATAAATATTGTTCTTCTTTGTGCTTGTTATGGCCCTGTACATGGCCGGGTGTCTGAGGATTCACCGAGCGATGCGTTTCGCTTGCGTTTGAAAGTTTTCCCCGGGAGCAGAACCTGGGAGCATGTACGGCTATTTATAAACAACGCAGCACAGTGGCAGACGTGTTAATCAGGTATGTGGAAAATAGCGGAAGTAGTAATCAACCCAGTTAATTAAACTTGGTGCGCTTTCCTACACACCAACGGGGGCACTGGTAGTCAAACTATGATGACGAACGCTTCACCAACTGTTTGTGTTCGCTCGAGTTGTTCGTCTCCGTGGAGAAGCGTGAAGAAGCAAAGGAAAGGATTAAAATGGGAAATCTGCTTAATCACAGGAAGCGTAGAACGGGGAAGTGGATGGAGTTTATGCTGCGACTGCTGCACGAATGGCTAACGATCCAGTAAACACCGATCGACCAATCGGTAATTAGGGCCATCGATTGCTGATGTGTTTGCGGAAATGAGCGATTTTTTTTGTTTTAGGCAGTACACTGCAGAAGAAATGTACCCATGCTAATCTGTTAGTTTTCCCAGTCGCTATGCTTGGAACGTATCAAGGAATGGCACGGTTGGAAGATTCGTTTATGTAGAAAGAAAATGACGCTCAATTATCTTTATGACTGTATAAATTGATCGCGTAAAAGATTAAATTGAATTGTGTATAGCAATTTTACTATTTGTTTATAATTGAAATATTAAAAATGAAGATTTTATGGTTTGATCAATTGTTCTATAACAATGTTTAAATAATCATGAGGCAAACGATACATGAGGCAAACGATTGTAATCCATACGCATATTATATATATATATATATATATATATATATATATATATATATATATATATATATTACACAAAATATATATATATAAACATATATATGTTATGTGTGTATATGTGTATATATAAGGAGCTTGGTATGAAATTGACGATCGCATAAAATGTCACCAACGGCAACAGCAACCAACAGCAACGGCATGACTGATGACAGATTTGCAAAAGCCGAATCATTCACAACATGGTTGAGTCAGCCGTCGTCGAGCTCGAATCGTGCAGGTCTACCCAACTGAACTACTCAACACCACACGTTCGCATTCCAATTATGTTTCCATCACCGTCTAAGCGTCTGTCAGAGAAAGTGAACCCAATACGGCGGGTTACGGTGAAGTTTTTCGACGAAGAAGCACGAGATATGGTTTTAGTGACATGGTTCGGACAGGAACACGTGGTTTCAGAGCACATTTTTCATAAATATTTATAGATCGCAATATTTCAATCCAGGCGAAGCTGCTGTAGAAAAACACACCGAGAAAGTGCGTATGTTTGCTGGGGAAGCGGGTGTTGTGTCCTTGCTGGGACTGATTTCCTCATTTGGGTTCTAACCGTTGTATGTCTTTTTTATTTTGTTTGGTAAGCTACATATACCTCCAACAATCGTCACGATTGTAGAAAGGGAGTAGATATTTCCGTGGACCTACCATGCTTAACTTCATTTACTGTGTGTATATTTTCCAAGATTTTATTCAACCCCGCCAAATACACCCTATTCAAAGCATCGTCCCTTGCCTACGTCACATTGGAAAAGCGTATACGTTGACGGTCGGTTGAGGGTAAAGGTTAGACGGGTTCGTGGTGCAAGTGTAGGAAAAAATGAATATTTATGAGACAGTGATGACGATCCGCTATAATGGCGTGTATACGCAAGGATCTTTGTAAAGGATCTGGCTGGGATGCTGCGTAGGAGAAAGTTGAATTAGAAAAATACCATAAACGACGGAAAAGGTGCAACGAAGCAAAGAAAGAAGAACTACAAATAATGTCGATTCTCACAGTACAGTTGATGGTAATTGTGCAATCAAAACAAACGAATATACACTTACATTTTTTTACACTTTGTATCTTTTAAATGGCCAACAATTCTTGTGCATAGAATATATGGTAGAATATGAGGAATCAAATTATAAGTTACATGTCAAATTAAAAGCATGGGTTTAATTATTACCATCGAAGACTCTACACGAGATTCAGAGTAGATCGTAAAGTCTTGCATTTGAGTAGATCGTAAAGTCTTGCATTTGAGTAGATCGTAAAGAAGTTTTTGATTTATTGTAGTGTTGTGTACTCACTCAAAATAAATGCATAGTATGTTACAGTAAAACCACGACTAGTTCAACCAGGAGCTGTTTGTTTTTATTGCGATTTTCTGACCTTACAGAAATATATAAACAGCCAAAAATAATCGAAATCGTTGTGCCTGAAACCAATAGTAGATGGTGATAATCCGAAATAAAAATGTGCGACTGTCACAATCATGACTATGTCAAACGGTATGAATTGTTTGGCTTCTGCTCGACACTCATCCCTATTGATTGGAGATACCTTATCAACAAGGTCTAACGGATGGGGTCATCGAAGCTGTAAGAAAATAAAAGATTATACAAGAGACGTATCATTTCGTACAGTGATGGTTGCTACTGAACACCCAAGATGCTGAGTACGCCAAGGACACACGAAACACTCATCCGTAGTGTTCAATTACGCGCCTTAACAAGACATATTGTCATTTTTGATTAGACGACGATGCAAATGAAGGCATATAATGAAGTTGGTGTTGTCTTGCTGCTTTTAGAAGTGCCCATCTCGAAATATTATGCCATCGATAGGGTTTACATTCGAAAATTATTGTTTTTATGAGTTTTATTATTTTCTTTACAATGTAGTTGAATATAACGTTGAAACGTGCGGTCATCCAGTTGGTATGGTAACCTATATACATGTATATATAGGCTTCAACAGTTAAAATGTCAGTCGAAATGTCAGTCTGGATAATGCATTGATTTAAATAAAATCTACACAACATAAAACTCACGTTAGACAGACATGAAACACTGTTTTCAATAAATATCACACTTAATTGAACATCAAAAGTGACAGTGATATGATTCCGAAGGAAATATTAATTAATAAAATGCCATAACGTGATGTCAGCCAATTGCGTTGAACCTGGCCCAAGCGTTTTGTGTTGTTAGAATTACTGATAAAAGCATTCATTCTTTGCCATTTGCTACCGAAGCGCCGGGAGAACGTTGCGATGCAATGAATGTTAAAAGGCAATGATTGTATAGGCTGGATTGTTTATAATTTCATATCGTGACTCATAAAACCAACCACGCCATCAAGGGATGGCGTTGATGGTTTGGCGTTGACCTGATTTAGCAGTCGTTCCAGGATGACAGGCTGGCGCGAGTCCGTTCATTGGCCGGGTTGCTCTTGCAGAGTGCATGAAATGGTAACAGAAGCATCGAACAGGATACGCAACAAAAGTAGAGTTGCATAAATCGGAGGTAGGACGGGATGTTGTGGAACGATGCTTTTGCAGTATTTCATGCTCGATTGCATTTTTTCGAAGTTGCTGGTGGTTGGCAGATTTAACAAGCACATTCTCCAGTACTGCACTTAACAAGCCTCGGTCCAGGCTAATCAAGTTGCTACTTCTGAAGCTGCTTGATTGTATGAATACGGACAGCAATTTCGCATCCAACGCATATGATAATTGGTGGGTCGGACATGAACCTTTCAACGATTTGCCAACATGGGTGGTCAGCCAATCGATGAAAATTTGGACGCGGTAAATAAGTTGCGTATGATGGTTATTTTTTTTTTGTAGTAAATGAAATAAAATAGAACATGGGCACGTTTTACAAATAGCTAAGTTTTGTTTGAAATAGCTTAATTAAGTATGTTACCTAATGTGCCAACTATTCAAAGCAATCAATTAATTGTTTACATTAATTTCAGTCATATTGTATATAACATAGGATCTACAAATATGACCGGAAGTTTAACTAATAAAATAGTTTACCACAGTAAGTTATTTGTTTAGAGATATGGTTTAACGCAATAAATGACTGATTTTCTTTTTATTTGGCAAAGTGTTTGATCTTACACATGGAAATGTGTTTTGAAATTGAACAATTGGATTGAAAATAAACAATAATTGTTATAATAAACATTCGTATTTACTTCTTCTTCTTCTTCTTTGGCTCAACAACCGATGCCGGTCAAGGCCTGCCAACACACTTGTGGGGTTGGCTTTCAGTGACTTATTGATTTCCCCCCATAGCAGGATAGTCAGTCCTACGTATGGCGGCACGGTCTATTTGGGGCTTGAACCCATGACGGGCATGTTGTTAAGTCGTACGAGTTGTCGTATTTACTAGTAAACAATAAATGTTACAATAAACATTCCTACCAGCATTAATGTTACAAAGGAAAATTGATGTAGTAAACGAAGTCATGAAATTTCTGACATCATGTGAAATAATTTACCACAGTACGATTCACATTTACTGCTCACTTACTGCAAACCAGCTCCAGATGGTGCCATACTGCTTCGTAAGCAGGATTGTGTCGTGCCTGCCACTGATGATGATAAATTACATTTAATTTCGATCAACACTAGATTTTGCCTAGTTCCTAACAGTCCGTTACCTAGCAAATATATAACAGCGACATGAAGCAGCAGTATGTGTAAGAAATTTGATCTGACAAACGGCAGCCAAGAAGATTGAGTATGTTAATCTATAGTCACGACTATGTACCGAGCTACGGGAGAAGTTTGGGACCCGGAAATTTCAATAGCAAATTATTCCATGTTGAGGGAGACTTGAGGTCTTTCCGCTTTGCATGGAAGGATGATTGCATTTTGGACTAAAAATGGAAGGGGTTCTTGGTTAGAACCATTTGAAGCGAAACGTTTCCATCCTGCTATCAGGTGATCAATCAATTAAATTCAATTACTTTCTGACACTTTTCCTGCACCACTTTCATTTCATCGCAAAGGCGCTCTATACATCTACAGTGGGAAAAGTTGTTCCGATCGGTTCTGCCTAGATCAAACTAGACCTATGAATTCCAGAATGGATTGCAATTAGGAAGAAATAAATTGAGCCAGCGGATGTTCCACTCTTTCTTCGTCAGCAAATATTGTTTAAGCTTCTTTTTATCTTGTTTAATTATAATAGACTTAATTTATATAAAGCAGAGGCGTAATTCACAATCAGCGATCAGAATTTAACTGTTATTGTACATAATCAGAAGCTGAAATGATGGTACAGATTTTTCTTTTGAGAATTTACTTCAAAAACGAGTTCTAGAACTACAAAAAGGTCTAAGTAGTCAACAAAAAACAGTTCGTTATATCATGATACTATGTGTAAGTGATGGGAACCTCATAACCCTTTTTTCTATATGTAAAAAGAGTTTGATTACAGAAAATTGTACATTTATTTTGTAAAAAGTTCACATTATAAATGTAATGTATTTTACATGTATTTAATCGATTTGAGTTCCATTTCAATTGTTATCTTAAGGTTCAAAAATAAAGTTTGAATATTTACATCGTATGGCGTATAATGAAGTTTTTAAAGGTGTAATATCTACTGACTCGGACTACATGCACTATCATTCTGCTCTTTAGCTTACATCTTCAGCGTAAAAAGAAAATACAGTCATCGTGTTATGTATCATTTTTTCTGCTTGACATTAAACGATTCTTTTTTGTGTAGCCATTTTTGATGTTGTACGTTTAACGCGCTATGCACAAGCGCATGGATAATGAGACATGTGGTGCTACCGCTGAGTCGATACTTGTTTTTTGCTCGTTGCATAAAGACTGACTAACTCTTAACGGAGCATTTCCCGTCGATCTTGTTGGCCTTTCTCTTAGCGTTGTGCTGTTCGGTTACAACGCACTTGACCAAGTGAGTAGAAAGAGCCAACGAGATGGATGTTGTACGTTGTACCGAATAAATCAGCCCTACCCGAGCATCGTGGAAGGTACTACAAGAGATGCCGATGACGTTGAGCGTAGCTGCTCATTTAAATAAGGGATAATTAAATATTTCTTGCTAAACGGTGGCGTTCGCTCTTCACATGCAATCTACGTACGTTGTTTGCAGAACTTGTCTACGGTCGAGACGTCGTCCTGTTTGACGATATAAAAGGCACGAGGTGGTCGGCACAATTATTTGTAGCTTTTATTCTTGAGCAACTTGTTGTCAATGAACAGGGAATACTTGGTTAACTACGTAAATGGCCTCAATAAAAGGTTTTCATTGAAAAGCTGGCTACAGAATAGAGTAGTTTGCGTCATCGTGGAAAATGTGAGACAGGAATCAAGCTTATTTGTCCATTATATTTAGTTGCAAAAATTATTTAGATATAATATAAGGGTAAAAACGTTAAAGTAAAATATTGCATTCAAACTAAACAATTAAGTAAATAATTTGAGTTCAATGTTATATTTTAAATGTTATATTTTCATCAATGGTTTAAAATAATGCTAGATTCCATTGAGAATGAAAGACGATTTAATGTATCTTTTTTGTTGAGATACCCCTATGAGAATTTGAGTAAATAGAAAACATTGTTGTTGTTAAAAAATACAGAAGCCTTACTGTTAACTCCTGAAGCCTGCATGGCGTACTAACATGTGCAGATGCATATATGCGCCACATTCAAAAAGGGGCAAGTGGTTGAATACGCATGAAGAGTATATGTTTCCCTTGGTAGAGAAATTGCAAGTACGTGTGAATGAATTCGTTTAGTTTTAAATTTCACCAAATGGGACCAAACACACGAAACACAATTTTCCAGTGTGAGTCTCGTGACGCATTTTAAGCGCATAGAGCTTAAAAAAATATGTACATGTCTGTAATCTTTTTATGCTTCATTTTGGAGCAATTTTGAGAAAACAAGTTTATAAAAAATGCACTGTCCAATGCACTGAAAATCACAAGAACTACTTACATACAGGTAGAACGGTATCATATCGTTTAGCTTGTATTTAATAATTCACTTTATCATAAAGATGATTGATGCCTATGGTTTATATCGCAAAACGCATGCAAATGGTTCTGCGTGTAAAATATGCACGCAGAAAGTTTGTTCTATACTTGCTACCCACATAATTTACTGTAATAAATCCTGTGGCTATCAAATAAAACGTTTTGTTCCTCCTATAGAGTCACTTGCTATGGTATCTTTCCGTCTAATGGTATGTAAATCTT
The DNA here is from genome assembly GCF_017562075.2 of Anopheles merus. Taxonomy (NCBI): domain Eukaryota; kingdom Metazoa; phylum Arthropoda; class Insecta; order Diptera; family Culicidae; genus Anopheles; species Anopheles merus. The sequence continues at coordinate 13,281 of NW_024427764.1, forward strand.
CTGAATGTTTGATCTTTGAGAGTCTATAATGCACACTATAACCCAAGTTTGGTATATCTTTATGTGTGTCTTGCATAGTATCAAAAGCATAGAGCGATTCAATCGTTTAAGATAAAATGATTTAGGTGAGTTTTGTCACCCAGTCGATCGGTGACACTAATCCAATAATGTCTCTATCAGGTGTCGTCAGCATCGTGCATTATTCATTCTATCCATGTGACTGGCGACAATTTGAAACGAGCTTGACTTAAGCTTGCACAACAAAATGAAAACAAAAAGATAACATGAAAAACAGCTTGTGATTCAAACAGGTTTGAGGTTTCTCATGGAGGATCATAAATTATGGCGTTTGGACATCCAGCGAGACGCGTTAATAGAGGCGAAAGTTGAATAAGCATGCCAACAAAGAAGCCAAACCTCCAAATAAGCAAACCTAACAACTTAAAATTTGATCAAGTTTTTAGATTCAGACTGCATAAATAGTTAAACAGGGTACATTTGTAGTATTTATTTTTGTATTGTGCTGTGCTGAGATGGTTTTGAAACGATGTGATATAGATGCTACTGTTAACAATTAATAGAAGGAATGGTGAAAACTAGCTTGGTTTCAAACTAACATATTGCCATTACAACACATTAATGCAACCAAACCAAGAAAGTATTAGCTAGACTACATTTAATTCGCTTGTAAGTAAAAAAAAACAAAATAAAATGATCTGATGGTCCTGCTTCAGACATGCAGTCTCATGCTGTGTGGCATTCGAGTGCAGGCTTGAGTTGGTCTGATTAAATAAAGCATTATCAAATCTAATCTTGTGCTACTTCAGCTTTATTGCACACTGTGTAAAAACACTTGGCGACCAGCAGTAACGAAGTGTCGCGAAACAAATTTCATTGATTAAATCATGTGTATCCGACAAACGGTTGATGGCTCGACCGGATAAGTTTGTCCACTGTTAAACATGTCTCACTTACAGTCACCCTGATTGTAGCATAATGATCATCCCCTTTGTGCAATGATATCCAAAATCATTCAACAGACTCGTAGAATGAGTGTGTTTTTGTTTTAACTTAAGATAATGTAATTGAGCGTTATAGACCAAATAAATACAAACATATCAAAAATATAATCGCTCCAATAATGCTTATTTTGTCGGAAAATTTATTTAGAACTTTGTTGAAGAGCCTGAAAGATTTAAAGAAAAAAATGTACGAGCTGCTTTTTTATATCCAATTATTTTACACTTTAGTTCGTTAATCTTATGTTTGAGTAAACGATTGGATATGTATGAGTGAGTAAATATATTTCCGAAGGTAATCGGTTCCAAAAAACAGAGGTACAGGAAGCTCGTTTCGTCAAACACAGTAGTGCGTGGTGCTGATAAGATAACCCAGAGCCCAACCAAAGCGAAATCAAATCGACCACGCTGCGTTCAGGCGGACAGCGGGACCGCAGTAGAGCGTAGCAATGGTCTGGACGGTACGACACCATCGTATGAGAGAAGAGGAGGTCTGTGGATTGATAATCGATCCAAATAGATAGATAAGACTGATGGAAAAGTTGTCGTATTTTGTTGATCGCATAGCACCTGGATGTAGCTGGAGGTAGCTGGTAAATAGCAGACGGAAGACAATGTCGGCAGGCAGGGTAGTTTGAGGTCGTAGTTACCGGTGCATGGTTCAGTCAGCTTAGAAAGGTAACGATTGAACACTCATTTTCAGCGTACGTATCGAGGTTTCCCCTACATGTTGGCTACTATCACTGACAACGAAACGATTGTGGAGAACTGGGACATAACCAAGGGATGGTAAAGAGTGACATTTTATTGTGCATGATTTATGGGTTGCGGATTAAAGTTGATCGATTTGTTGATTATTTGCTTGCACGAGTGGCCGGTACCTTGCCCATCCAAGCCGCTGCCTCGTGATACGCTGTTTTGTGATACTTTTACCTATGCTAGCGCGTCGCGTATATTACACGCGGCGAGTGATGCAGTAGTATCAAACTCACAGGCATTTATCGGTGCCATAATTTGGGGGGACGAAGGTGGGATTTAAAATTTATGGCATGGCTTTTTCGCATGACCAATGGCATTAGCGGTATTTGAATACTTTGCTACGGAAACCAGGACGTACTGAAACGTGGTTGGTTTGGTTTACTTATTTTTATAGAGACTTTGAGGTCTAGCTCATTCGCCTCTTGTACTGAAACGTGTTGGTAGCATTAGTTCAAATAGGTAATTTGAAACTTATCTTTAATGCGGCATAATCCATCTTGAATAGATCGATGGATTCGCATAGAGTTTTGGGAACAAATATGATCGCTTATTAGCTCGAATGATTTTTTCGAACGTATTTTGGAGACACTTTAGCTTCACTTGTTGCTTATGTCAGACCTGCATGTATACGGTTAATGCATTCAGAGGCAATTCAAAGTCTACATGAATTCGAATGTGTAGGATATTGCAATGTTTGCTTGCTCACTACCATGTGTTTGCGTCTTGTCGTGGAGGAGAGTACATTACGCCCCAGCGGGACCGATGCGTAAAGTAAGCGTGACCTCCACAATTCTCGCTGTCACATAAACGTCACCGCGCGTTATTTATGTACCGAAACACTCAATTAGGCTTAATTTAAAAATAACCGAAATATCACCACACGCTCACTAGAGCTTGAATAAATTGCTACGTCTTCTACGGCGAACAATTGCTACCACTAAGTGGAACTTAGCTCTACGAATGATGTTCGTTGAAATCATCAATAAGATGCACATATAAAATATAAATTCCAATCAAATGAGATATATCAATGTAACTGATCAAATCTCAGTTGATAATATAAGTTAAAAAAAATATTTTTAAAAATTTTGAATAAATTTCATCGATACGGTAGTTAACCAGAACTTTAAGATAGCCATTTACCAAAAACTAGTTCTATTGTTTAAATAATGATATCATTTCAGATGTGGGCTAATGTAAACATAATCGGCAACCATTCGCTGAACAATAAGCAATACGATCATATGTCTAACAACATATTTATGATTTATTATTATTTGCAATGTTTATTATTACATATTTTTTAGCTAGGTAAAATTAATTTCGTACGTTTGTGTACGCTATACATGATTTTATAGACCACTGCGTCTAAACGAAGAAATGGATGGTCAAATTAGTTACAGAAGACAATAATACTTAGTATTTTGAGTAAATAAAGGAAATTATTGTTGAATTGCATAAATAGGATAACGATTCAAATGAACATGTTATACTGATGTATGCAAAAAGAGTGAGGCTTCAATCGGATCTTTTTTTGCTTCCAGTCACCTTCAGACAAGATAAACTGTATGACGGTACAGAGAAGTGAAGAGTAAGTGAATCTCGTATATATAAGGAAAAAAAAACATGGGTATTGACTTCTACACTGAAGTGAGGGACTTTTCCACTTCATAGTCATAATCGACACTGCTTGAGGTGCTCGAAATGACTCGACCAAAAGAAAGATGATCTGAGTAAACGAATGGATAGGGTTGTATTTGCAACGTTGAGACATGACGTATGTAAGTTGCACCAGTGATGCCATAACGTCCGTTATCCGAAAATTAAGAATATTAATAGACCGAACGGAGAGACGATACGTAAAGCAATCCATATGGTGCAATCCAGCAACAAGCGTATGCGCTGGTGGTTTGGTATCTGCGTAGCATGTGCTCTTAGGGAGAGTCATTTTGTCGAGTAGGTTTCAAAAGCTGCTTGAACGGTTTTTAGTTTTCTGATTTGACAGGCAAAGATGTTGAATGCAAAAACAAAATGTAAAAAATCCGACTAATATTGGAATCACGCTGTAAGGTATTAGGTAGTTCAATGATGTGCTGTCAAACTGATTGGTTGAATGGAGTTTTAACAAGTACTGTAGTTGTTGTTCTTGGAGTTAATGTCATCACTGCGCGATTGCTGAGAAGTAGCTATGCAGATACTTCAATGAAACAATTCTGGTAGATTGTTTTAACATACTTTTAAAACACATGACAAGTAGGAGTGACTTATGAAAGTAGTTTTAATTGCTGAAAATACTACTGGCACGATGTTATTCCCCTCCCCGGAATCGACAGTTTTTAGTAATATACATCATAATTCTTTCATAAAGATATCAGTAAAAAGGATTAATTTTGCACTGACTATTGACAAACGTGTTCTGAAATGATAAGATAGTCAAGTTAAAGGAGGTGTAACTGTGATTAAAAAAATCCCAGTACTACATCTCTGCCAGAAAAAAAAATTAAAAAAGATGCAATTAAAAATCCATTTCCTGTCTCAATGTCAAATGTATCCTACCATCGTTTTATCCACCTCGATCATTCCAATCTTTTTCATTGATGCTACTTTTAGGTGATGAATTATTCTTCGAAAATAAACAATAAATCAATAACTTTTGTCAGATTGTATAGTGGTGGTCGTTATCAGTGGTAAACTGGTTCAATTTGTGGGCACGTTTCAATCGTGGTCCATGAATTGGTAAAGAAAAAAGTAATCCGATGTTTCTTGTTGAGAAATATTGCTCATTTTTTATTAATTTACTACTCTTCGGGAATCAGATGTCAATGTAAGTTGGATTATGACTATTGCTTGCCTTGTTAATATTAAGTATTTCTGATCCACAATACAATTTTAAACACTTTATTATTCGGCCAATATAACAGATGTACTTATTCTTACATTGAATATAAAACAAATACGTTTAAATTTTATACAAGATAATGAAAAATTAAACATGCATTTATTAACAGTAAAACGACCCCACACAGTAGATATTATTGTTGTCATTTTATCAACGCAGAAGATAGTGAGTTTTTGGTGAAATACTCGAATAGGTGATTAAATGCACTCAGCTTGTCAGATTGTGTATGATTGATGGATTTTGATAATAGATGATGCTTTATTTCAACCATATATGACGAGTCGAGAACTTTTCCTAAGATAGAAGGCGTTCGAAGTAACATCGCAATATGGAGGAATTTACTTCGAAAACTATTGAGAAATAGATGAAATGAAATGTAATATTCAGTGTGTGATAAGTAATTGGAAAAGTTTAATGGTTAAACAATATCATGCTTGCTTGTGCATTTATCCGTATTAAACGAACTCCTCAACGCTAGTTGTGTCAGCTATCTCATTCGTATTGTCTGGCGGCAAATAGGCTGAAAAGCTGTGAAGCCGGTAATAAAGTTAATATGACATTATTTATTGCTTTGCAAAACTCGGTTTGTTTTATCGTGCATCTGTGGATAGTGACACTTCTTGCGTAAGGTTTATTATAAGTTTTATCAAAACCCCTTTCTTTATAGAGGATCGTTCAATGTCTTTGCAAGGTGTTTTAACATTGCCAAACAAGATTCTTGTAAATGTCGCGAGACCGATACCATACGCAGAGGCAAGCAAAGGAAATAAAAACAAACAAGTTCTTTCCACGCACAGCTAGTTAAGTTGCAAGAAACAGGTTAGCGTTGAACCAGATGAAGCCATAAATCGATAAAAGCAGCAAAGACATGAAGGTGCTGGTGAATGGTGAGAATTCCTATCACCTGGTTTATTTAGATACATGTTGGGGTATTCGTATGAATGTTATATTTACTACGTATTTTGTTTAAATTTAAGTTAATAATTTTGTCACGGGAGGTTTTTGAAATAGTTTGATCAATTATTGAGTATGCATTACATTAGCACGAGTATTTTCAATAAAAAAATGAAACAAAAAGCTGTTTTCTTGTTGATTACAGTTATTTCATTATGAGGGAAGTGAAAAACGACACGACACCAGACGGGGCCGGTCTGGTGGTACAGTCGTCAAATCGTACGACTGGCATGTTGTTAGCCCGTCATGGGCTCAAGTCCCGAATAGACCGTGCCCCCATACGTAGGACTGACTATCTTGCTATGGTAATAAAAAGTCACTGAAAGCCAAGCTCACTTCACTAGTGGGTACAGGCAGGCCTTGACCGACAGCGGTTGTTGTGCCAAAGAAGAAGAAGAAGAAGAAGAAAAACGACACATCATCGGATACACGTGTTGCTACAGAGCAGCGAAGAAATGTAAATACATAATTGAAAGACATGTGAAGCATGGAACGTGCTGCAAATTGTTAATGATTTACTTTCAGAGAAACAGGGGAAACGAGAGCTGCTCGAATTGTTTTATTTCAGGAAGATAAAAACGAGCCTACCAAGTTGGGTAAGTCGTTAGTATTGTAAGAGAACATTGTCAACCGTCCGATTTGCTTGGACTTGAGTCGCTAAACCTGTACTTTCCGTTTTTTGTAAAGAAAACTAATAAAGACTTCCAATTGATTCTGGATATTTTCATGGTTATGTATCATTATAGCCCTTATATTGTGTTTTTTATGCTTACTTTTTTTTCTTTTGCACTTCAGAAATCTTCATCCATTACCTAACCTAACCCATGATTGTGTGTGTGTGTGCAAATCTTTTGATAAAAATCATAACTAGTTTGCCGTTCGTCAAATTGTCAAATCGTGGACATCTCTTCGTATGATGACTTGAACCTTTGTTCATTACAGAACCTGTTTGATGAGACTCTTCAACCACATCAAAAATGGGCATTGTTTGTCACGTCCATACAATCTCCGTTTAAAATGTCTTATAAACTAATGAACGATACAGTTTCATTCGCTCGTTGCATTAAACATTTTGCACTTATTTGGTGCACTTCCTTAGTCGTGTTCCATTTCATTAACGAAGTAGTTCATGGGCTCCCCAAGATGGACTTATAGCAGCTATCAATGAAGAAAAACCGAGTCGAGTTAGTCATCGCATTTTGCGACATGTTTCATCAATAACAAACCTAATATGAAATGTGTTGAACCTGTTTTTTTTTCTTGAGAGAACACTGACATTTATTGACATTGGTGCAACGATAAAGTTGGCACTCTTTCCCACAGTTTTGAAATTTATGAAAAATAAATGCACTGAATTAGCTATTAATTATTAAAATGAACAAAAATGTGCATTGAAGTGCATTTTTACATTTGTTTTGTTTTTTAGAACGGTTTTTCTGTTCCGGTTTGTTTGGCAAAAAAAACTATCGTTAACCAACAGAAAAAAAGAAAAAAAAATTACATGACGATAATACAAGCAATCATAAGGGAAGAGCAACCTTCCTAGAGTCTTTAGAGTAATTGCTAGAAGAGTGTTTGCATGGAATTATTTATTATTACCATTTGTAGTAGTGTAATCGTTAACGACATTTTAATTGCAGCTCGTTAAAGTATATCGGTTTCTGCGTCTGGCTTATTGATTATGTGAAGATAATTTCAGGAAAATGTATGGAAAATTGCTAGTAATCAAGTTATTAAAGGTTGTGAAAATATGTGACATCATTGACGCGCTTTCTAAAAGTGATAGATACTTATTGAGACCATTCAGAGAAATATACATGGAATATTTGTACATATGTACTCACAATATTTTTATAGCTTGTATAATATGTATTTTTTAATTATACTTCTTTATTTTTCATTAGGGTAATAGTGTTTTATGTTAAGATTATTTGAAAAAAAAAAACAATTAAAAATGTATTTTTCATTTTATTTCAATTCAACCACGAAGCTTGCTACAGTAACGGTCCATATGAAGCTTGAACGAGCATGTTTTTTATTCGTACAAGTTTATGATTGTACCACGGAATCGCCTCTAAAAAACTCCATTCTACCTGAATTGAATAGTGGAAAATCTTAATGCGTTGATTGAAATATTTAAAAAAAAAACAGATCTTGTATAGAGCCTTTTTTCAGTAACATGTAAGACGATACATTATTCAGGATGGTTTATAGATATTCAGACTGCTACCCATTATTACATTACATTACATTACATTACCCATTATTTCATTCTTGCTATGACACATAATAGAGAATATAAGTGTCATAATAAGTTTAAGATATAGCAAATTGAATGTGTAAGGTGACCCTACCCATCGTTTGCTTTATTTTACGCACGTATTTATTGTAAATTGTATAAATATTGAAAACAATGTTTTTATTGTTGGATGTAATTCTTTTACAATACAATATTCAAGTTATAGCTAAATGATGTTAGTATAACTAGTTGAATGTGATGACACAAAGTGTTACTGGTTTCTCAAATAGAAGAAATTGTTGTAAGAATATGAGTGCGTTTTGCAACCCGTGACGTAACATGAGATAGTGTGTTAAAATAATTAATTCCGTGTCACTCTTGAATGTGTGAGCAATCAGTGAACTTCATGAAGGACAGTAAAATATCGTTATTTGGATAGCTCGAAATGATCGCTTGGGTAGAATCATACTGTGAAAACTTGCAAAATGCTATACATTGAACGTAGATGGCGCGCAACAGAATGATTTGTGCTAAAAGACAGTGGAATAAAAAATATACATATCCTTTTAAATAAATTTTCTAACCTAACATTTCAACATCCAGAAGCTTGCTTTGGAATTTAATTTAATAAATACTTCTTCTTTATTTTTTTTTCTTTTTGGCGTAATGACCTACGCGGTCATACCGGCCTATACAAGATTTCGTAACTTATTGCCACGCGAGAAGACGACAATACTACGGGATACCTCCCAACATAAAACTAAATACTTATTTATTTGAAATTTTATTTCTTCATTACATCAGCAAAATTATAGTTCTGTTGCTGATGTATTTAAAACATTTGTAATGAGCAAGCTATGGGTTTTTTTTTAATTAACTAATTATTGAAACATGAAAATGTTTTGTTTAAGGCAGAGATGTCAAACTGGTAGCCCGTGACCGCTTGATTCAAAATTTATTTGTAGAAGCATTTCTGCTTCTATAGGACAAATCAGTTAATTCCGAACACCTGAAATATGATGAGATGTTCAACTTGGCAGGCTTCTCTACTAATTGTCAGACAACGCAATGCAACGTCATAAAACATCGTCGGTGTTTTATCATACCTTTTTTCTAAACATGTATGCACAAAAAGATAAAAATTCCAAAAACTGTTGGAGTTATACACAAAATGTTTATTTTAATGAAAATGAGCATTCAATTCCGGTTAATTTTTAATAAAATATATAAAAAATAATGAAAATTAATATTACCTTCCCTTTGCAGAAACTCATTAGAAGCCAGTATGTGATGAACATTTGTAAAGAAACAACTCGCGTTTTACCTTCAAACTCACAGAAAACCGTGAATGTTCGGGAGTATCTTTCCCAAAAATGTATGTGGTTTTGAAACATTCTTGTTTTATTTTTAAGCAATCAATCTAGGTACTTGGTGACCAAAAAAAAATCAATTTCTATAAGAAAAAGTCTGAGGATACTTAACAAAATCACTAAACCAACAGAAATTAAAAACGCAAGCACGCAAACTATTTGGCATATTATTTTGGGAACACCTCGTTAGGTATGGTTAGAGCAGCCTAGAACATTATACTTCTGCAAAACGATTAGAAAAAAGATAAAATCAGATTTTAGTACAAACACGTGTTACTTTTGATATGATGTTACAAATAATCTCAAGCTTTCCATCACATTTCTAAGCTACCAAGACCTGATTGATTATGAAGAAAGTGATTATATCATGTGGGCTTATAACTCTGTTTTTGGTCGCCAAAATGAATGAGAGTTTCTATGAAAGGACACATTGCAGTCCCCGACTGTCAATTGAAGATTTGTCCAAGACTGGACTGGACTGGACGAACCGATCTGTATTAATTTATGGACCTTGAGCAGCATCAAAAGTACGAATTCACTGTTTTTAGCGTACGTAAATAATTTTCACAATCAATACCAGCACAAAAATTTTGATAATCAAAATGACATCAATATACACATAAAATTTGCTATTCTGTATTGGATAAATCAATGTAGTAAGCTTGACGTACTAAATCTTGTTAGTTTTTAGTTGTCCAATTGAAAAAAATCTGCTAAAGTTTTTTTTTACTTTCTTTAGATCAAAGTTTTAACTATTGCAACCTAACTGTTATCCCAAAAAAAATGAAAAAAAAGAATAAACTATTTTAATTTTTTTATTTTAAACTAAATAAATCAGTAAACTAAAAAATAAATATATATATACAGCCGGTCTCATGGTACAGTCGTCAACTCGTACGACTTAATAACATGCCCGTCATGGGTTCAAGCCCCAAATAGACCGTGCCGCCATACGTAGGACTGACTATCCTGCTATGGGGGAAATCATAAGTCACTGAAAGCCAACCCCACAAGTGGGTTGGTAGGCCTTGACCGGCATCGGTTGTTGAGCCAAAGAAGAAGAAGAAGATATATATATATATATATATATATATATATATATATATATATATATATATATATATATATATCATATAGCCGGTCTCATGGTACAGTCGTCAACTCGTATGACTTAACAACATGCCCGTCATGGGTTCAAGCCCCAAATAGACCGTGCCGCCATACTATCCTGCTATGGGGGGAAATCAATAAGTCACCGAAAGCCAACCCCACAAGTGTGTTGGCAGGCCTTGACCGGCATCGGTTGTTGAGCCAAAGAAGAAGAAGAAGATATATCATATAAAAACTAGGCTATTTTCAGTAGCATTTTGGCTCGCGGGTTTGACATCACTGGTTTAAATACAGGCGTCCCCCGAGTTACGACCCTCTCGAGTTACGACGATTCGCAGATACGACGATTTTGATTTTGACATTGAAAAGTTGTCATCGAGAAGAAATTGATGTATATTTTTGAATTTCCGAGCTGATTACCGTTACACACACATTTCCAAAGATTCCACAACTACCCGATATTGAATATCTATATCGTGTAAACGACTTTTTGTGTAAAATTTATACATTATCGAACATTATTTCAAATAAAAACACGATATAATAGATTTCGACTCTTCAACTTCGGTTATAAACTTTACATTGACAATTATTCGACATACGACTTTTTCGACTTACGCCTTGCGTTGGGACTTTTTTCGGTCCCAAATACAGTCGTATCTCGGGGGACACCTGTAAAGGTTTTTTGCACCTTTTCCAGATAGAGAAGTGAGCAATTGTCATACATTCTGTAAATCTTCTATTATTCGAAACATCTGTTTTAAATAATGTTGTGTCGATAAAAATCTATGAATAGCACTTTAATGATTGGTATTATATACAGTTTTTAAATCATATATAATTTTTCAGATCGACTGCAAAAATTGCTTACAATAACTTTGTCATTGTCTTAAAATAACGATTATTGTCACAATATTTGTAAATGGATGTTAGCTTTTTCCCTTTAGTTCCTTGTATTTCAAACTGATCTGTAGACAACAACAAAAACGTTGAAAGTTGTGAAGAAGACTTTAAACACAAAGTGAAGGATTACTAAATTAAATATATACATAATATAAGAAACTTATTTGGGAATGTACAACGTGTTCTCTTTTCATCGTAAAACCCATGAAGTTTTCCCCATTTCATATCTGTTCCCGTTCTAGTCAGTCTCGTTTCCGGCAATATAAGGAAGTATATTTCTAGGCTAGGTTCTACAAACGGGTAATGCATTTTTGCTATGCTACCTAAACTTGAAATCCATCATGCTGGTTGTTTCCGCTTATGCATCGACGCTTTGCCTTCACACGGATACAATTTAAATGAATCGCTACAACCACACGCAAACCTGCAAAAAAGCAAAAACTGACGTAGACATCATTTTTCTTTCTCTCGTGCTGATTCACAGGAAGAATGTTAGCTGTTAGTTCCACGAACACATGCGCAAAAGTTGCGGAGAAAATCGCTAGCATCGTCTTCTAGTTTGCTTTGCTCCTTGTTCAAAAGGGAAAAGTAAATCGAGTGCCTAGAAAGTGCGACAAAATTCAGTGTGTAAGTTTTATTTTATTTATTCCTATCCTTCGTTTCCACGGATAGTCGTGGCTCAAATCTCTGGAGAATCCTGGTCCATACTCAGCAAATAAATAAAGTCCCCTTTTTGTGCTTAGGTCACGAAATAACCGGTTGAATTATATTTGTGTCTACCAGTGAACATGCAGTATTCAAACTGTCATTTGCGTTTGTTTGATGATTCTTAGAATATTTGCAATGATAGTAAATTAAATCCGACGGGTAGAAGAATCCGCGAAGTACCAGCGTTGATTGAGGAAAATTACCTTCAGTAAATGTTCGGGTATTTGAAAATAGTTTTGTTCATTTATTTTAATCTATTCTATTACTTTTTAAGAGTGAAATGACTGAATGCAATGTTTTTATTGATTTTTTTGTTTCAGTTAAGTTGTTAAGTTTTAGTTTGAGCTCATCATTATTAGCATATTAAAGAGTCAAGCCTGCCAACCGTATGATTTTTGCTTAACAATTGCTCGCAAACATATCTATCGGTGTCGATTTTGTCACTTGATCATGTTTGTAAACATCATGAGAAATCAGCACACTAAGATAAGAGACCGGTGAATGTAGGGACGCGTTATGTAGCCACCATGGTTCGTAAAAGTTCGGATAGGTATCAATTCCTAGATGGAGAAACTGTGCACACAATCATAACAATTAAACTTGAGAATAATACATTACTCATGATGTCTTCTTTATCTGATGTTTTATCTGATGATGATAACTCATGTACCAGAGCTTAATAGTTATATGAGAAAATCCATTATGTTAAAACTTATGGAGACGCATGGTATAATTAAAGTTGTATTTCTAAATGGAATGCCTATAATGAATAATGTATAGAAGTACTTTTTAAAATCTTTAAATTAAGGTATTTTTAATACACTAGAAGGAATTCCAACCTGAATTCGGTGCAAGAATAACGATTTGCAGTTGACTATATCTTTACAATAACAAACACGATATATAGATAAATATATATGTTTCCGATATCAACAATTTGATACATATCCTTAGCCTTAACATTCTCATAACGACCTTTCCATTGCATTTTATACCATGAAACAATTTGTGAAGTACACATTTTGCGCTTCCTTCCTGTGTGGTACGTATTTATGGCGTAAGATTTTTCTTCTTGATGCTAAATACAGATTGCAGACGTCGTTAAGCTTTTCAATCGCTCGTTTGGCAGAGTATCGTTTTTCAAATCGTTGCTTTGCGTACTTTTAAAGTCGATAACGATCATTGAAAACGATAGCTGTTGAAGGCCGGATGAATAGAATATAGTGGGTAAAACGGAAGCATCGTTTTATAGCTCTCTGACAAACCGTTCATGAAGCAAATGTGGAACAGGATATGTAAGAAACAAAATGCTCACTCGGAACGAAGGCTAATCTTCATCCATAATGCATAAGAAGGCGTAGGCTTTCGTTGCCTGACGCACCAGACGCCGGTAAAGTTCAGCTGTTTGAATGTATTGTATACTAAAAGTAAACGGAAGTTTCATTTGTCTACTCACCATAGATATCGCATACGATGATTGTTACCGGATCAGTATTTGCGATGCATCCACTAAAAACCGGAACAGAAAATAGTGGCGCTTCTCTACTCTCAATCAAATGATTTTGATTGTTCAGTTGTGGACTTTTAGTTGGTAGAGCAAAAGCAGAAGCTATATCGCAACTGTAACTCGTCCTTTTTGGCAGTGCCAAACCACTACATTGCCAACGCCACGCTATCACCAATACCACAAGTCAGCTACAACATTAAACTGGTTCACGTCTCACTGAAGCATCCGGAATAAGCAGGGTGTGTTGGCCACATTGGTTGTTTGATGATTTTAACTTAAAATATGAAATGCTTTTAGCTGTACATAATCAACTTTGCACGATATGGCGAATGCTTACACAAAACCATTTATTCGGTTTGTTATTTGAAGCTGATGGTTAACGTTGTTATCGACACGATTTTTTTCGATAAATTCGTAGAAGAGGCAGACGCACGAAGTACGGAGTACGTTTACAGCACAGTTTTATTTGTTTATTTTTTAATCACGACAACCACTGCTTGTTAGTTGATAGAACATAGCTTATGATTTTGGATGACACTTGCACCCACTATACAAGAAGTAAAGTATACGTGTGCCGGTAATAAAGCAAATAACTTATTAAAGTTGCTCTAGTTCTTCCTGAGCCATTGATGCGTGGTATTGATTCACTGAATAAATTCAATTTTTTCACATCGTGTTTGACATGGAAGGAAGCAAAGAATATTTAGCAATGATTTTTTTTAGCTGTCGCATGACAACACGGCTAGGAAGCGAAACTGACCGAATACGACTGTGATGAATTTGTCTCCCGTTCTAGTGCCATTGCCAGTACATCAAAGTATCGGAACGATAGCGGCCGTGGGCGGCTGCGCTGTGAGACTTACGTCGTTCATCGCTCTGGGCAGCGCGCATGGAACGTGAAGAAATATTGCCGCGTGTGCGTTGGTGTGCGATAAGTCCGAGAGAGAGAGTGAGAGAGAGAGAGAGAGAGAGAGAGAGCGAGAGAGATAGAGAGGGAGATAGAGAGAGAGCGAGAGTATGTACTCTAATGCTTTCATAGTGAGTAGTGCAATGGTTTGGTTTTAATCGATAATAAAGAAGCGAAGCCTTCAGCACAGGGCTACTTTTATTCGATTTGTTGTCTACCGCCGCGGAGATGCACCCTACTCTTGGGAGCAACATGCACTTGTTCTCTTTTTCGTTTCACTCTACACGTGCGTGTGTGTATAGACTTTACTCATATAAACAACCCAATGCACTAGGATTACTATAGGATGGATTATGTTTTGTGCGTTTCACGCCGGTAAATATTAGTTGTGAGCAGCATAATCCTATAAATTGAGGCTTGCGTTGGGTAAGGCTTCACGGATTCACTTTATGCTCGCGCCACGGAGCGGAAGTAGGATATCCGTGCACACGTTTATGCACATCCTTCGTTTTTTACGGGCGTGTTCGTATCCCACAGAACAGCTCTAACCACTAATTGTAGTTTCATTGAATGAATGACGTCTAGTAGGCATCTTCCTGGCATCGAAGGGTAGGAAAAGGAAGAAGGGGATTTCCAACACGTACCACATGTATGATCCCCGCACAGCTTTTATCTCTTTCTGTTCCACTCAAAGTTACGCACACTACGCACTTCCTCAACGATTTCAGCTCAATTGGCATGACCCAAGCCAATCGATAATACTATGGAAACCATAGCAACGGTGTCAACTGAGGCGAAAACTTCTCACCTTTCGGAATTTGATTGCTGGAGGAGGATGGACATGAAACAACATTGCGGAGGAGTGAGTTATTTTCCACGTATGAGAGAGTTGGTAGGCCACCATGTAAATGGCAAGAAAATGGTTTATTTTCATATTACCCAATCCCCTCTGTTGTTATATGAATAAAGATGTACTAACAAAGACTTTACAAAATTACGTTTATTCGACCAAATTTGGAAGCTACCTTCAAAATGTATTTTTTGTTTATAATCTAGCTTCAGCCATCGCCCACCAATCTGACCGCCGATGAAAAATGTTACCAAAAATGTTAGGTTGTAAATTAATCGTTACGGGCTGTGGTGGCAACCTTTGAAAGTGCCATCGAAAATATGGCGCTCTTCCTCGAATCCTTTTTGGTCGCGAACGTAGACAACTGCGACAAGATCAAATGTCACAAATTAGCTTCATTTATGGGTGGAGAATAACAAATCAAGATCATAAATTATACCATAAGAGTTATGGTGCGCGCATTCGGCCGATCGCCCGGTGATGTTGCGCCTGGTATTGTACCTGTCTGTGGTGAACGTATTGGGAGAGCATTTATTTGTTTGTTTTGTTCTTCCCGCGTGGAAGATGGTAATCGCTACCACAAGTTTCGAGCAGCCCAATTTGCATACTAATTCGTAAGATGATGGTGAAGATTTGAGTCAGCGCTTAGGTTTCATATCCGTCAAAGATAGTTCCATGATAAGTGAAAAACGAATCCATTGGGGTGCCAGGTGAACATACTAAGCTGTTAAAGTATTGGGCATTTTCCACGTCTGTTTATGAGAGGATTTCGTGGATCAAAATTAATAAAATATGTCGCCTGATTGTATATAAATGATATAGTTTTTGAAATCTTAAAAATACTCCATTTCAAACTTATTTAATTGCTCATCTTTTTTCCTCTTAGTTGAAACTTCAGTTTATTTCATCTATCAATTAGGTTTATATATAGTAGCAACTGAATCTGAATGCACGTCAAGTGTTTCATTTACATTTTGTGAATTCGCATCTCATACTAGCGAAAATGCTCGATGTGCTTACTCTTTCTCTTCGATCATTGTCGTTTTACTCTTTTGTTAAACATTGAAAGATTTTGCATTCCATGGAGCATATGTCTACACACGTTTCGGTACCATTTCGAATCGACAGCTTTCCTATGGGTCGAAATGGTCTCTACTGAGAATGCATTAGTTATGTATTTCTGCAGTGCGTCATCGACTATTTGCATCCTGTGTAGAGAGTGAATTGTTGAAATTGACAAAAACTCATCGTGGTTGCCCATAACAAGGGCATTTAGGTATAGGTATGCCGTGGAAGTTAAAAGCTGTTTGAGGTAACGTAAATTTACACTTGTCCTGCGGCGATTGCGCTGCACTATTGTGGCTGTTGTTGCGTGCTTGTACAGAATACAGTTTGTGCACGGGCAGATTATCGAGACAAGCGTGCCGTAACTTGTCACTGAGTAAACATCTGGCTCGATGCATTGGAGAAGAGAATGTTTGTGCACGTGTGGAATGGCCAGAATAGCTGATAAGTATAAACTTAAGCGTTTGCTGCGTTTTATTTATAGAATCTTGGCAAACATCTCGTTCTTAGAAGTAATGTTGACCATAAACTGCTGCGATGATGTGGAGTGAATATTTTCCACATCGTTTTGTTACAAATGAAAAACAAGAAGAAAGATTTATTCTTTTGGTAATTTTAATATTGCAATATTTTAGATTTTTAACTTTGACTCATAAAAATGATGAAATGAATTTATTGGATTGTTGGATTTGTAACAGACTATTTCAAGCCCACGTTTTACCGTCTGTTTTAGTAATGTTGACAATTGAAATGTTGCAATTACCTTAAACATCCATTCCATTGTACAAAATGCGGAAAAAATACAAAAGCCACAATAAAATTTTTGGCAAACAATATAAAAAGCTGCTTGTACACTTTCTCATATGAAAAAATCAATTGCCTCATCAAATTCAATCATTGTACCGCTTAATCGGTGTGATAATTTTGGTACGTGGGTAGATACAAATCGGAACAGAGTCCGAAAAAATACACGCTCACATATGAACCAATCCGACACTCTTGCCTGCTTTCAACCAGTGAACGTTTTTACTTCATCCTACACATGGTTGTTGAAATGATCACAATGAAATCGATGGTTGAATCGAGTGGTGCTCGAGTGATGATGGGCACCAGGTACTGTGAAGCTGGTCCTGATGCTCTTGTCCATGTGCTGTGGATAGAGTTGAAGCTCAACGCGACTACAAAAGGTATTCACGAGGAACATCAAATAAAGATGAACTCAAAGCAGGCCTTACCTTTAGGCGCATGGACGACGAAAATTCACCGACGTTTCGGACAGCGAACGCTAGCAAGAAGAAAATTGGAAAAGATGAGTCCGAAATCTAAACAAGATAATTACATTATTAAAATAATTTCGTATGTTCAGCTGGTGAATGTGGCGGGAAAGGGGAGAGCATGAGCAGATTTCGGTAGTCAACGGTCAGTCAGCAAACCTGGCCTAACCTGGCGGCGGTCCGGAAAGAGTGTAATAGGTGTAAATTAGGCATGGAAGGCATAATAGAAATCGAATGCAAGCAGTGGACGACTGTACTGCGCCAAACCGTTCGTTCAGGGCTTCTGACAACTGGGTCTTTCACATCGTTGAATGAATCCGTGGGCTATTTCGGACATTCCGTTTTCAGGCCGTTCGGCAACTTTCTTCGCCTTCACGTAGGCTGGTTGGTTTTGACGTGTTGTAGGCTTTGCCTCGAATGCAAAACAAACAAACGATCATAATCTAGAGTTGCGGGATCGAAAGAAAAAAATGAAACGAAAAACTGTGTGGTTGTTTGTGTAGCACATCGCCGTTCGATCGAGCATATGTCTGCAACTTGTTAGGCAATCCATCGAGAGACGACTTCAAACCCATCGCTAGAATAGAGAAGAAGGAAAGTTAAGGAAATTGATAATTATGATGATTAATTTTGAATAAACGTTTCGTAAATACAGCCAATTACGATTGCCAATTCCAATAATTGCCGGCATAGTGGACTACGGTACTTGTGCGTAGCGTGCCATCGGACCGAGCCAAAGCTACCGGCTGGTCATCTCGATGGAATCTAAACAGAGTTCAGCTACTTGAGTTGAGACCATCTGTTTGTTGAAAATCATGCAGCATACCTGTAACATTGGATATATTTGGGAAAAGTGATGTCACTGAAGGGCCCTGGAAAAAAACGCAAGGAAGTATGAACATAAAATTAGCTGTTTACGTATAGTACGCATAGTACGAAAGGTTGGAATATGAGCAATGAAATTTGAATCGAAGCTGAAACTGTTACGATGAGACTTAAGCAGGTGTTTGAATGAGTTTTGAGAATTATTTCAAGATTTATTGTTTGCTTTTACACTTTTCCATTAAAATTTGTGGTTCGGAAAATGAAAGCAAGTAGTAATAAACCGTCGGTTAAAATTATGATACAATTTCAGAATAAAGCTTTATAAGTAGAATTTGATTTTGTGTGTTTTGATGATATTGAAATTTAATCTTTAATTGAAATTCTGAAAAGGTACTAGGTTGCATATAGACAAAGGGTGATAAGCCTTAATGATAAAAACTGAGGTAGAACATTTCTTCTCAACGTATGATACCAAACTATGGCAGCCAAAACGAAGACAATCAAATATTCAGATGGGTATTCATAGATTGAATCTTGAGAACCAGGACAGTAGAGGTAATTGGTCACAAACACGATGTTCTGTCAGCTGAGATCTTCGCCGCGAGATAACCGATACCTGGATTTGGTAGGACCGGTTACCAAGTTAGTTTACGAACCGATCGGTCAACCTGATCGCTGTCGCTGGTGTCCCGTACACAAATTATGGATGACAACACAAGAAAAAAAAACAAAAAAGTTATGTTTTGGTTGCACATTGAGATCGTTTGACTTGTTCCGATTAGTTTAGAACGACTTTTCTTTGCATTACGCTGTTTGAATAACAGTCTCGACAGATCTGTCGTGTTGTTTGACAAGCCATTTCACGCTTCATTGAAGCCACTGTGTGAAGGTGTTGAGGTTAATCAATCGATGAAATAAGTGAATAATAAAAAGGCATCAAATTCCAGAGTAAAAAGCTTGTTATTGTAAACTTGCTTTTTTATTTAAATAAATAGAGATGATGAGTTTTATAGACATGTAAAAATTGATAAATATATATTTGATTAAAGATGCTCAATAAAATTTAAAAAAAATCGATAAAGTTGTAAGTTGATTGAGCAGCTGACATAAAGTATCCAAAGATAGGACTAGAAAAGTTATCGATAGTTACAAGTTGATAATATCTGTTTGCATGAACGTTTATAGTTGAACAGGTATTGATAATTTGTTTGTAACGCACACAAGAAACTTATATTTATTTTAAGTAAAAAAACAACACAATTGGTTGGTCTTTTTTCAGGGTGTACTGCATTTATGTACTGCAAGAGTGTAATAAATATTGTATAAACGTGTGTCTACATTTTCCAGGACCTCTTGTCTAATTTAAAAAAAAATGATAACAGTTGAAATTTACTGAAATGTTGCTAGATATTTGATAACAATAAGATTAGTAAGAAGATGTTCCAAGTTGGCTTTCGCAACCGGTACCAATTACCAAAAACATAGATTATGTAGCGCACAATACCGGAAGAGAGTTGAGTTGAAGCAAAATTGCTGTGACAAGTTTTTATAGCATCGTAAACCCTAACAATCTGATGTGCAGGAACAGACTGCGACGAGCAAATAATAAACGCAACTGATTCATATCAAATTGTGCACCAGTTGCTTCAGCGTTCTCTAGGTGGGCAAACCTGAACGAAACGCAACGAATACCTAGATGTTGTTGATGTCCGAGGAATAGAACCTTAGTATGTTTCGTGACATTGACGCCCTAAACACAAGGGTGGACCACAGTCGTAAAATTCAAAACCATAACGTAAATTTACCACCCGCGATGCGCGTCCCATAATCGTCAAGTGCTCTTGATACGCACGATTCCCCCTTGTTCAGTAGAACGTGCCCTTCGGCGCGTGTATATGGTAGACGCATTAATAATGACGAGCAAGTCTCCTGATTTAACGGCTCTAGAGGTCGTGTTTTTATGCTACCACGATGCAATTGTTAGTTTGGAGGGTCCTTTGGGAACGGTTGCTGGGTTCCAGGGTTTAGATTGATGGGGTGCGAACGAAGTTGAATGTAACAGCCGAAGACTCTTGTCGATAATTTTACAAAAAAATATCTCAGTTGCAATCGTTGCCCGAAAATACCCAAAAGTCCTATTTTACATAAATTGTAGTAAAATTTTTCAACCAAATGAAATATAAAAAGAAAATTAATAATTGTTTGCTGGCACCAGAGACTGATTAAAGCAGTATGGAAAAGAAACGAGAGAAAAAGAAAAAAAATGAAAATAATACTATAATAGTACTACATAAATAGATAAATGTACACTAAAAAGGGTGCGAGAGGGACAAAGACACGGAGATTGAGAGATGAGGAGAGAGAGAGAGAGAGAGAGAGAGAGAGAAGAGAGAGAGAGAGAGAGAGAGAGAGAGAGAGAGAGAGAGAGAGGGATAGGAAAAAAGACGGAGGCAAACTGTTACTGTTTTATTACACATTAAAATCACTTACTATTTGGCAGGGTCGTAAAATGGTGTTGATAGCCGATTGAACAAAGATTACTCAAAACCGAGGGCTCGCGTGATGCTAATAGAGCATGGGAAATTATTTATTAACCTAGTAAAAATGAAAAGGGGGGAGTTAGCAGTGGCGCGTTAAACGGTGGGCGGACTGGGCGGCCGCCAGGGGCCCCGGCGATCTAGGGGGCCCCGTCATTGTGGATGTTCGACTTCGTATCGATTTTACCCCCCCTCTGAATGGGACTTTTACCATCTATTTCAAAAAGACTAATTTTTCCCATCGCTTCACTCACTGTATTTTGTCGAGGGCCCCGAACCGGAATACCGGGGCCCCATACTACTCAAAGCAGCACATTAAATGTTCTAAGAAATCTGCCAATACTTGCATCAAAGTCGCAAGCGAAGAACGCTGCGACACGCGCGCACAGCTCAAATCAATACCTCATCATCGTTGTCGCAAAGTATTGGGCAGAGCGAGAAACCGTCAATTTTTGCTGGTGTGGGTGGCCTGTGCACGAGACACCCAAACCCAAAACCACGCAGAGCAACTTGCTGCTAAAATGGAATGCACAGAACGCTGCGCTTAACTACCACCGAAAACCCGTTACACAACACAAGCATACAACACACCCAAACAAAATTTTAAAGGCCCCTACACAAAATTTCAATACACCGGCTCGTAGCCGGAGAAATTAGCAGGAAAAATTGACACCAAGCTCGCGTCGCTTTAAAAAGCCTACGAAGGTCGTTTGGTCTACAGTGCTTCAGTGGGTTGAGGTTTCTTTCGAGAAATGGTTAAATCGATGTCATTGTGTGCGCTCTTGGCTGGGATGAACTGCCCTGTTGTTGTATACGGGGCCCCTGCTACCGCTTTGCGATTGTGTGCCGAAAGCAGACAGCTGTTTCACACGAAAAATGGTATTCACATTCCTGGCCTGGGGTAGTGGATTGTGTGTGTCTTTTAATGCAAAAACTAAAATTTTCATTCTTGATCCTAATCGAACACATCAAGTTTGTGGACCGAAGAGAAGCGGAAATGGGAAAGGTTTCAGTTAGAAAGAAGGGGGGAAGGGTATAAAAATACTCAAGGAACCTATGGACCATGTTCATTTATACAGGCGGTCCCCGAGATACACGGTACCTCTTATACGCGGATTCAGAGATACGCGGTTTACTAAATTTGACAGTTCTTTGAGCAAATTGTACTGATTTGACACATCTATTGTAAAATGCCAAATAATTTCTGTTTTGATCGGATGTTAAAAACTATTTCAAAAGGTTTGAAACTGTTATTTCATTCAGAATCATATCAAATAATTGATTAAGTGGCTAAAACCACCCCCTAGTTGCAAATTAACACGAAAATTGATATTTTGGCTAGAAATCACGAGATTCGACTTACGCGGAAATTCCAGATACGCGGTTTTTTTGCGGCCGTTTTCGGTCCCCATTAACCGTGTATCTCGGGGACCGCCTGTATATGGTTTTTATCGACTATTTCAATTTTTGCGAATACAACAAGACCAAAAACCGTTACAGCTGCATCTATATACAGCCATATACAGCCATAATATGAAGAACAATCTCCATTGCCTCGGCCATTTGGGGGCCCCGTTGATGATCCCGTCGATTGAGGGGCCCCTTCCATTTGGTGTTGTCAACCCAATATACCCCGATTTTCCCTCCGGATGTTATGTTTACAATCAGATTTACTATTACTACCAGACCTATCAGAAGCATATTTATTTTATTAATCAGAAGCATTTTACTATCAGAAGCAGAAAACATTTGCCCTTTTAACATGTGCAATATTTTTACCTTAGTTGGAAGCGCAGAACGTTGCGTACATGCCCACAGCTCAAAACAATATCATCATTTCATCATCGTTGGCCCAAAGCGTTGGATCGAATGCATTGAACGCTACGCACGAATTGGGTAAAGCGAAAATCCGTTACAACAGCTGCCTCACGCAAACTACATGCACATACGACATTAAAAGGCTCCGAAACCGATCTCAACACAACGGTTCGTAGCCGTAGAAATTAGCAAGAAAAATTGACACCAAGCACGCTCTTTTTATCTGTTGATGTTTCATTCAAGAATCGATTCCGATGTCGATGTGTGCGTTTTTTAATTTGGCTTGTGTCTATGTTATCTCGCAAAAACTAAGAACTCGTGCCCCGGCTAACCTTTGGGGCCTTAGTCAAAATTGTGGACTGGACGAAGTGATGGTAGAAAGGCAAGCTGTTGAAGGGTTTGGGTCAAAATTGGAAGGGTCGACGGAAAGGAAATATCGATATGAATGATCGCGTAAAATTTGAACTAATTAAGCTGTCGGCAGCGGTCGGCAAAGTTCGGCCCGCCACAATATGCAGTCAGGTCCGGTCAGAAAATATTGGCGCGATTTTGAAAGATAGGAAGATCCTATTCATTAAAAATTAACTGAACATATTTTAATATGACAGTTCATATCGTTGAACTCTTCCAAATTTGATCACCATAACATGGATTGTCGGACGAATCAATATGGTCAAATTTGAGGAGAAATTAGAAAATAGAAACGAATAATTCCATAAAAACCTGACTGTTGATTTTACGAGAACAATGATTACACACTATTGCTTTTTAAGGATGCAACGATTTTCTAGGAGTATTTTGTAAGAAAATGCGCTATCATTTTGTCTGACCTGGCTGAAGAATCTTTACAATCAATTTTAGTAATTGTAAGTTAATAAAACGAATTTGAAAATTGCTTGGATGATATAATAATTTAAGAAAAACAACAATATAACCAATCGCATTGTTTAATATCATAAACCTGTTATTTTGTGTATTAACTGTAATAATATAATAAAGTATGTGTAAAAAAATGCATTCTCCTGGCCCTCAACGCTCGATCATTTAGAAAGCAGCTTATCTAAAGCAGTGTCCTCCAACCTGAGGTCCGCGGATCAATTTAGACAAACATACTGCAATACAGGGTATTTCCAGTTACTTTCGAATGAAAATATTGTTTTCCCGCGTGCAAGAAGTTATCGCTCTGACCGATTGAAAATGAAGTGGCCGTAATTCGAAGCAAGACGGTACTTCAGTATTCATTGTAAAGGTAAACACCAACGTAAAAGCAAAATGTTGTTTTCATGTTATGCTCACGATCACCATTTTAAATCAAATCGTCTGTACTATGAAACACGAGCTGGAAACTGTAAAGTAGGAAACAAAATATCGTTTAGAACCATCGTTCTTGTCAATAAAAGACAAACGTAACTAGCTTAGCGAAAACGATAACTTTCCGACCTTTAACTTCTTTTGAGTATAAATAAAACCAACTCCGATCATGGCAGGTCAGATTTGTTCGGATTGTCAGGATAGGACTAAGCCCATCCATCATCTATCGACTTCTCATTTAAGGAGTTTACTTATGTCCTCCTACCCAAGGTAAGCCCTCTAAACTCCAACGTCCTAAAGGTTTATATGATCGCCTAGACGATCAAGTGTCGAAAGTCCGCTTCGAAACAGTATCCACAGTACCCAAAATTTGAACATACCACAAAGCCTTTCTGATATTACTGATTGTTTAGTCATTGATATCGATTAAAAATTGGCGAAAAAAAGTATAGAAATTGGGGTTTTTATTGATGCGCAGGATGGCAGTCCATTCTGCTCATATTCATTTCTGTTTCATAAAGTTTTATACAGATGTGAACTGTATTTTGTCGAAACAAGTTTGTTGATTTGGTATGCACTCACGGTAATCATGAAATTTCAGCGAGAACAGCAAAGTGGTGTGAAGATTTTTCTCAACCAAAACGTTAATTCAGCAAGCCGAATATGCACCTAAAATTTTATCGGGGTGTCTGTAAGTAACCGCTTACCCAAATCAAATTTTTGTTCATCACGAGCAAGCGGGCATCGCATTATATTTTCTTTTGAGGCTCAAACTGACTTACATGTCGTTTTGACAGAATAAATAAATGCATTTTCAGTAATTTGTTTTACAAATATTCAGTGAAACGACAAAACCATGTATTACTCAATAACTTTCAGTAAAAAATGTTACTGCAGCAAGCTTAGAAAATTTGCAGTGCATGATTCGTACACCATTTAACAACCCCCCCCCCCACCCCCCCCCTCGATGGATTTGGTAAAGGGGCCCGTCTACCATAACGCCTAGGGCCTCGGAGAGGCTAGACCCGCCACTGGGAGTTAGAATCCTTATAGTTGCAATCAATCTATAAATTTGGTAAGATTGAAAGCAATTTTTTCCTCTAATGTGAAAAATGAATACTCAATGTTTCTGATACCGGATAATCGTGAAGTAAAAATATTCGGAGGGCCGGTCTGCTGGTACAGTCGTCAACTCCTACGATTTAACAACATGTCCGTCATAGGTTCAAGCCTCGAATGGACCGTGCTCCTATACGTAGGAGTGACTCTTCTGCTATGCGTAATCAGTAAGTCACGGAAAGTCAAACCCCACTTAGTAGTACCGACCTCGGTTGTTGAGCCAAAGAAGATGAAGAAATATTCCAAATGATAACAGATTCTAATATTCAACCACAATTCAAGTTTAAAAAACTACAATGAATTGCATTCTACATATAGATAATTTCATTTTTATTCTTGTAATGCTAAATTATGAATATTGGAATTTGAAAATGTTTATCTGTAATTAAAACAATGTGATTGATTTTTGCACAATCGCCAGTTGGTCGTGTCACGTACATACAAAATTTACAATTATTAAATTTAAAATAAGCATATTGTTCAACAGATAATTGAATTCAATAAAAAAAACTTGATATTATTTACAATTCATGATATCTTCAAAAAATTAGTTCCTTATAATATGAAAAAATCGAACAACCCTTGCCAAAGAGATTTATTTTCTAAATAAACTACCTAACTATCTACAAAATGAAAAAGTATGGTGAAACAACGAAAGTAAAACGATTGTGGATTAATTTAAGAGGCCTTTTAATTTATGGCCATTCTTTGGTTTCTAGGTCTTGTGGTTCAGGGTGTGAAAATGTGACTCGAACATTGGCTCAGGTATATTAGCAGTGTTACGTGTCACTAAGGCAATTTAATGTGGAATAGGATTAGATTGGAAAAATGTTGAGCCTGTAGGCTATTAACCTAAGCCGATAATTTTCTGCTGGTTGATGGGTGGATTAGTGGTTATGAAAATTAACCCGTTGCACGTCAAAACATTCCGAGTCTATAAATATGTTTTGTATCGCTGCAGCAGGATGCTACAGTTGAAGTGACTGCATGGAAAATGTTTTACATATCTTCGTGTCGATGACATCAAATGATTTATAATTGTTACATTGGGAATTAGGTTTAATTTTATTGAGGTGATGAAATCAAATGTTTGCTAACGTGTGACAAGGTGTTGTAGGAAATGCATAATAATATGGGTGGTGAACTATGAAAAACACAAATTTATTTTTGAAAGTTTTTATTCAACATAGCCCTGCTACGGGATATAGGTTTCTACGGGCTTGATAGGAACATAGTTAGTTGCGCTCCTATCGAAGCTTTTTAATGACTAACAGCTAATAACCAGTATAAGAACTCGATTTTAATCATACTCCACTAAAAATACATATTTTGCCGATTTATAGTTCAAAGACATGAACAAAATTTCATTATATGGAGTATTTATTGAAATGTTGCTGGTAACGTTTATACAGGACGCACTATTGTAATATATTTTAGGAAAAAATAACAGTCCTTTTTATTCATAAGAAAAGCAGTATAATAAATATTTTTTTAAAATGCAGTATCAAAATATAGGTGTCCCCCAAGATACGACTGTATTTGGGACAGAAAAATTGCCCCAAAGCAAGGCATTAGTCGAAATAGTCGTATGTCTAATATCTGTGAATATAAAGTTTATAACCGATGTTGAAATGTCGGAATCTATGATATCGTGTATTTTATTTAAAATCATGTTTGATCATGTATCAATTTTATTCCAAAAGCCGTTTACACAATATAGATATTCAAGATCGTGTAGTTGTGGATTCTTTGGATGTGTGTGTAACGGTTATCAGCACAGAAATTCAAAAAAATACATCGATTTCTTTTTAATGACAGCTTTTAGCTGTCAAAATTAAAATCGTCATATCTGCAAATCGTCGTAACTCGAGGGGGTCGTAACTCGGGGGATGCCTGTATCAAATATCACATATTAAGATATCAAAATAAAATGGCATGCATAGTTGCATTGATCTCAAGCTTATGTACTTATCTTTCGCCATAATAGTCAATACCCCCTGGTAACATTATTACTTCTCTTGCTCGTTTTATGACTGTAAACTACTTACCTACCAGAAACCATTGAACACACGCGATAAAGCTGTTTTGCAAAATCCGTTCGATGTGACCAGTATGTCCAGTGCAATATGAAGAATATAATTACACTAGTAATAAAATGGGTTATTTATTCAACGACACACTGGCACCAAATGAAGCAAGTGAATTGTATAGAAACTCGTTCTGCTGGTACTTCATTACTGATGCGTGAGTCGTACATAAACATTTGATTATTACGCATGCAGCATTGGCACAAAGGTGTTGGAAATGCGTATCAAATGAATTGAATTGAAACATTCAGATCTTGAATATGTTTCCATAACCACTTGGAAGAAAACTGAACAAATGTTCAAGAAGAGATATGTTTTAGTTTGTAGCGAAGTATTTCAAAAGATTTGTGTGAATAGACGGAAAGTAGTTTCGGAATTTGCGCGTGTAACATGTAGTAATTAGAAAGACTGGGAATTGAATGTTTAAAATATGATTTTAATAGAATACTTTGATAAATTTTTATTGAGAAGGAACAACTAGATCGTATTGCTTAAAAGAGTACTATGATTGATATTTGATATGGAATGAATCCATACTAATCCACTAGAAAATGATTTTAAGTATTTGAGAGGAAAATTGTATGGTTATACATCTGTACATCTGACGTAAACAGATTTGTAACGCTGTTTATATAATACAGAATACCAGACTCTCAGATTTACGAATGATTAACCTGAATCGAATCCTGCTGGGCATAATATGTAATTCTACTGAATTACGCTGCGAATGAAAAATGTTAAATTTTATTTAAATCCTGTTGGCTCTGGGAAGAATTGCTTTTGAGTTTGAATTATTTTGTTATTTGAATTATCATGTTTATGTGTCAAAATTATTTATATGTTTATGATTTTAGTACGAAAACGAATGATACATTTTTGGAACAGAAAAATATGTATAATATTTTTTTTGTTATAATGATACATAACAGTTTTGCAATCTTCAGATAAAACTACTGTAATTTATTTCTAAAAACCGCTATGCCTGAACCCATATAGTCGCTACCAACAGTTAAGTCAAGGTATATAAATGGCATGATTATCTGAAACTGTTACGTTACGTTTGTTGCTTTCTTAGGCTAGAAATGTGCAGACTGTTGGATATATAATAAAAATAGTCAAAAAAGAATGTAAACAGAGTCCACCAGACAACGAAGGAAGTCTAAAGAACAATGTACAGGAGGCGAATGTGACGCTCTTGCACCCTGGACTGTTTTCTTACCCTGCTCAATGCACTTTTGCAATCCTCTTACCTGTCTTACCTTCTTATTTCACCCCGCCTTCTCGGAAAAAGGTCTGCCGTTTGGAGGATAAATGTTTTCTAAAGAAGCATGTGATTGTATTCTAAAGCAGTAGACAAAATAATAAGATTGAATGTTGGTCACCGCAAGGACCACACGGAAAAGTAAGTACGTCACAATATTTGTTTACTTTTCATGCTGGTGTCATGTAGAGCGAATCGCAAAGAAAGGACGTAATCATTGGAACCCACCAAGCAGAAAGGTGAGAATTAGGAAATAAGGATAATACTGTCCAGGGTTTGTGTGGGCTGTCAGCTGCACATGTAGGTAAGTGTGCAATGAGCAAATTAAAATCTACAGCTGAATCGTTCCTAGAACTCCATTGTATATTAATTGTTTGGAATGAGGAAGTGCCAATGATTACACAGAACCAAAATATTCTTGGTGTGGTAAAGCTCATAGCTACAATGCGCTTTCGTTGCCACAGAACTGTGACAAAGAACGGATGTATATAAATTAATTTGGAACCTTCATTGTGAATCATAGGTGTGCTGAATAACAGAGCCAGTGTTTATGCTAGCTGTATTCTAGTGATACATTGCTCCGTTTGAATGGCCGAAGACAAAAGGAAGTGCAGGACGCTAACCTTCCTTTGCCGCCGGGGAAGGCTACGATGTGTCTAGTCGATGGGTAAACAAGCAATAAATTGGGTAATTAACTGTATAAACATTATTTAGTGATTCTATGTTGTGAATTAATCTAAATATTTACTGTGTGAACGATATCGGCGATGCTAAACAGCAATTCGGTGAAGATGTCGATTACCGATCGCATCGAAGGCTAAGTTTTCGCAGTCTTGTGTAAGAGGTTGTATTGCTTTTTCCAATTTTATAAACTATGTTCATCTAGTATAGCTCAGTATAGATTTTTTTATTTGTGAGATGATTTTGAGTTTGGAAAGATAATCTTGTATCCCTTAACGATATTCTTGAAGAAGTTTTAGTCACGACTCACCAAATTAAATTACTCTACAATTGTAAAAATCAGGTATTGTCTATTTTCTTGCTCATTTCATTCCTCGGTGCTAGAGCGGTAATAATAAAACAAGGGGGTTGATCGCAATAAACATATCAACAAAGCTGTCAATGGATTTACGATGCCAATTGCTGTTAGCACTTAATCATACAGATATTTTAAGGAGCTTTCCTGTGTTTTGGTAATTACCAAGCCATAACAAAACTAAATACACCGTTCGTGATATGTAGTTATTTCAAGCACTTTCACATTTTTACAGTCCGTTTTTTGTGAAAAGCAAGTCTTTTGTTGTACCAAAAGATATGCAATCAGTAGTGTTTTTCTTCTTTCTATGCATAAGGTAAGATCGAGCTTGTTATCATTTTATCATGCAGTTTACTTAGAGCCTGCTCTTGCATGTAGTAGCGGTTCTTTGTTAAAAGCCACGCGGTTCATGGTGTAATTAGCTACAAGTTTACTTTCTCGTCCACGAAGAGCTTAGAAGGGTTCTGAAGATAAAACGATGCTGCACACACAATGGCGTGTGATTGCGGCGTGCAATCCTATGCCGGTTTCAACAAGATTCACAACACTCGGCAGGTATGTTACAAAATAAATATACTCATCGCGAGGTGGCGACGCAGGTAGATACTATATTTGCGCAGCAGACAGGCTTTGAATCGCGGCTTCTAGATCACAGAACATCTCACCGCGTTGGTGCATTTAACGAGAAACAAAAAAAAATATCTACGCGTCCTTTGAAGCGTAATACCGCACGAGATAAAACGAAATTCATCTTGCCGGAAGATAAAAAGCAATACAAAGAACTACCGATTGTGTTGTGGATGCCAAAGGGGGCAATACTTCAGCACACATTAGCTCTTTTCTACAAGTTCTTTGTGGTGTCATGGGGTAAGGCAAACGTTGTGTTTCTTTTCAAATTAGCCGGTGCAAGTGCTTCCGCGACAGTAGAAACTTTGTTTGTACGATGATAGTACCGCGCCTGTCGACCGATCAAAGGTTGTTTGTTTGTGAAATTTTATGAAGATGCTGCTGAGTAATTCGAATTTATAAAGTTTATACAACAAACAGCACATTATGTCGCCTATAATTTGTATTGTTCCTCATAACATACTCTTACTCCAGACGTAGTATGGTTAAGAATGTAATTTATTCTAAACTTTAATGTTCTCAGTTCATATGCAAGTAAAATCTGGTTAGAAGAGCTATTTTAAATGTGTGCAATGATAAGTAGTGTGGGTGTAAAGTTTTGTCACCTTCTTCTGGAATGATACGAACTATTCATGAAGAGAGAGAGTGTTTGTGTGTCATGTTGACAAAATCGGCATTGCTCATTGTATGCATTATTTTTTCTTCAACAGTAACCAAACACAATGTTAATCTTTTTCTGATGAGAGAAAGAAGCCGCGTTATTTGATGAGTGTTATCGCTAGCCGCTTCTTCAAACAGTGGTTTCATGAACATCCTAATCGTATACACAGAACAATTGTTTGTTAGAGCTCGATCTCTTGATCAAACATGTAAAGGCAAACTGGCGTTAACTCGCATTAAAACGTGATATCTAGTCGGGTGGTCTCTTGGTAGCGTCATCGAGATGAAAGTTTACTATGCTGAAATTTGCTTTGTTGATGCATTTTGTTTCCAATGATTCTGATTCAAATTAGTTTGTTACATCTTGTGAAGCGATAGAGGATAAAGGAATAAAACTTGTAATCGAATAACGGTTTTTGTTTAAAACTTTTACTTTCAATCGATAAGTCTTCTTCTTTTGGCACAACAACCGTTGTCGATCAAGGCCTGCCTGTACCACTTGTGGGCTTGGCTTCAGTGACTTTTGGATTACCCCCCCATAGCAGAATAATCAGACGTATGGGGGCACGGTCTATTTGGGGCTTGAACCCACGATGGGCATGTTGTTAAGTCGTATGAGTTGACGACTGTATTACGAGACTGGCTCGATGAGATTCAATCGATGAGACATTCTCTTAATTTCCCATTCGTATACTGAAGAAGATTTAAATTATAATCGTAGACCTCCTGCAGTTTGTCGAAATCCTTCACTATGCTGTGATTCAAACTCGCTCTCAATCTCTTGGTTTTTTTTTCTGGTGTTGGGTCTTTGCTTAGCGTAAAAAAGAGCGAAAAGCTATCAGTTATTAAAAAAAAAACTTTTAACACGGATTCCACTGATTCAGCCATACCTGTTTGATCAAGCAGTTATACGATAGGTTGGAAACATCGACCATTGATCGCATTTGGTTAGATTTCTTTGGAAAACACCTCCATCTGACGGTTTGTTATTTGTGCTCGAAGCTTTATTGTTATTCTGCATGTTTCATGACTAATAAAACGGTTAATGTTACGTGTGTGGCGATGTTTATCTGATTTATGACTGAGGATATCCGATGCCGAGCTTAACGACACGAAACATTTTCTTTTTCACTAAAACACATCAGAGATCACCGTTCGTCCAAGATCGGCTGTGAAAAAGTATTGATTTCATGCACTGTTTTGTCACCTCTTAGTGTGTGTGATCATCAAAGTATTAGGTGCATTTCTGGTTTCATGGCTTAATGATCGTAAACATATTGTGGAAATACTGTTGGGGAATACATATATATTCATAACATTTTGAATATTTGACCACATTTGCCGAACAAACCTGCATAATCTCCTTGTTTTTGGCGTAACGACCTACGTGATCATTTAGTCATGTTCAGGCTTTCAAAATTTTGCCGGATATTCCTTCCTCGCTACGGGGGAATGGTCCGGTTAGGAATCGATTCCTATGCGTAGAAACCGACGAATCTGTCAATTAGACCACTGGTACACCTTCACAAATGCCTATGGCGGTATTAAATTATCCGTGGCTTAATGCATCCATTAAATGTTATTCATTGTACGGAGAATCGTACAGAATGCCGAGCGGTCGCTGAATAAACTTTGCGCCGCAATGAAATTTTCCGTAGCTACTGCAAAATCTAAACGTGGGGGCCTTCACCATTCTAGTTAGTTTTTTGTATGGAGTTTGACAGTTGGAGGCTGAAATCATGTAAACACTCCATACAAAACCACACAAAAAACTACCCTGCAATTTTCAGTCTAGATTATTCTAGCCACAAAGCTAGAATTAGATTCGAGTACCTTCTCGAAAACACGGGTTTGTTTACATTTATCCCAAGGTGCATTAAAAAGATCACGTGGTGGAATCCTGAGTCAAAGTGTATGTAGTCCAGGTAGTCTCATAGCATGTTTTTTATAACCAAATTTGAACGTCACTTTTTGGCAGGATGGGTGAAAGCTTTTGCTCAAACAAGCTTTCTCGAAGCTTGACGAATACACAAAACACTCTTAAAATCTTCATTCTGAACCAGAAGCGTTAAAAATCAGCCTTCCAAATACATACACCTTAGGATAAGCCCACCTGTATATTGTACCGACTTAGATAGTTGCTCGAAAACTGCTATACAATGCAAACAGCTGACAGGCTTGTAGTGCTTGTATAATTTTATACTGGTATAGACCAGTCTAAGTTATACCACTTATATATATATATATATATATATATATATATATATATATATATATATATATATATATATATATATATATATATATATACAGTCTGTTCCCGAGTTACGGTTCTCGACTTACGCGGATTCGGAGATACGCGGTTTTCTAAATTTGACAGATTAAATGTTAAATCGATACAATTTGCTTCAAGTTCGGTATAAATTGCATTTTTGTCGTGGGTTCTAGTCTAGAATAGATCGTTCCCCGTAGTTAAGGAAAGACTAACCGGCTGCGTGGTATTGAATAAATTCTCGAACGTATATATGTCGTTTAGTATCTGCCGGCATGTCCGCCTAGGACGGTTACGCCAAATACAAGAAAATGAGTTTTTTTTATGCTGCGTAAAATATGTCTGTTTTCATGAGACATCTAATATCGGAAGGATAAAAAAAACATACCGATAAATTGTAGAATTGAGAATTGAACACTTTCATTGACCACACCTTATCATGCAGCCTTTTGATGGATAGAATTTTGAATGAATAATAATAATTAAAGCAATTTGGCATTTTAGTAACATAACTCCTAAAAGGGCATTAAATGTAACAGTTTAGACTGTGTAACTTAGGAAAGTTTGTAAACAACTTTTACTAACTAATTTGTCATCGCTAGCGTCATCGGTAGCGCTTTCCTACCAGTTTTCCCACGCACAACCGGTCTTCACAGTAATTCTAATGATTGGGTAGACAACACTAGATGCATAAATTAATAACTGTGCATGTATGTTTGAGCTCTGCGAATACCCCCAAAGAATACAGTGATTTTAATCGAGAAACAAGATCGAAATGTTCTACACAGGTAAAAACAAACGTAGGGTTTCGAAAATTAATTTTATTATGAAGCATAGTTCGTGCGAGAAGTAAAATCAGAGTTTCTGTTAACTGAGTAGAAAATATGAATCGTATGATGATAAACTTGACCTCGACTAGTATTCAATATTTTATTTGCGGGTTTTAAATGCCTCTATCCCACATTTGTAATTTTTGTTTTAATTCAGTTCTCATTATCTTAAACTTGATGGATTCATTTCAATAGTTTTTATTCGAACGTATGTTTTGTAGTTTTCGGCTTTTTACATTATTTTATTGAAATAAAGAAACCCCGTATAATGATGAAATAAATGAAATTTGAACTCAAAAGTCAAGCAGTCCAGTCCATATCCATGAGTACACATTTTTAGAATAGATTTCATATAGATATACAGTCTGTTCCCCAGTTACGCGGTTTCTACGTTCCCAACGAATCCGCGTAAAGCGAATATCCTTTGTTATTTATTTGATATGATTCGTCCAAAAAATTCTAATATTTCTGGCTTTTAAGCGGTTTCCATTTGTTAACGAAAATGCAATTTATACCGAACTTGAAGCAAATTGTATCGATTTAACATTTAATCTGTCAAATTTAGAAAACCGCGTATCTCCGAATCCGCGTAAGTCGAGAACCGTGTAACTCGGGAACAGACTGTATATATATATATATATATATATATATATATATATATATATATATATATATATATATATATATATATATATATATATATATATATATATATATATATATATATATAGTTCGAGAATTTATTCAATACCACGCAGCCGGTTAGTCTTTCCTTAACTACGGGGTACGATCTATTCTAGACTAGAACCCACGACGAGAATGTCGTTACGTCATACGAATTGAAGACTGTACCACGCGACCGTCTCCTTAGAAAACCTCATATGTTCATCTATTACCTGAAGCTGCGACCCCCTTTAGACTATTTATCGGAAATTTTTTCTCACATATCGTTGAGGAGATTCTTTAGCTATGTTCCTGCCAAAAATACAGACCGATATCTTAAAGTAATCTCGGAAAACCATGCATACATGCAAGAAAAGGCATGAAAAATATTAAGTTCACATAAAGTCGAACAGTCTCCATTCCTTAGGAAAATGGCCTCGTAGCTTGGCAATACTGACCAATATGGTTCTAAAATCGTTTAATAACAGTTATTAGAGGTTAATCAACTATTTCGGAGTGTTCTATGAGCATTACATAACTTAGGCTAAAAGCTCTATGGTTTAAAATAGCCCAATGAAGTATCGTAGTAATTATAAAGAGGGGATTATTGTTGTAAACTTGTCAATGAGTGTAAACAGCTTCATAAAAAAACTTGACAGTCTATCATTCTTCTGTTGTACAAATGCTTATCGATTGTTGTAATAATGAATACCCTACACCTTTTTTTGACCGGCGTATCAAAAATGGCTTATACCACATAATTTCCTTTATGAATGATTTGAACACACACTTTTTTAAAAAAAAACCGGCTAAAAAAGGTAAAATCCAGCTGGTATGCCATCGCACGATTGCCGTGCAATAGAAATATTTTACCAGCAGCAACACAACACGATTGGCTTAACGGTAAGGTATATCATGAAAATAGAAAATAGTGACAAGATACTCAAACACTTTGTCTCATCAATATTCATGATTTAATTTTAAGGTGCATGACAATAGGAAAAGTCGACATGAGCGGTCATGAAGGTAAGATACACAATCAAATACACATATTTCTTAGGGATAAGTACCGCTTGAATAGTAATGACGGTGGTTGTTGGACAAATAATAAGTCGAGCTTCGAAGTACGTTTGGTGTTGGCGGGAACAGGTGTGTGAAGGATTCAGTGAACATTAAAAAACAGTTCAACATACGTTGCGTAGGTGATGTCAAAGGTGCTGCTCGTAGGATTTTTTTTTAATTATGACTTGTGCATTTCAAAATTGTTGACTAAAAAGTCAACAAGCGCGCTATATTGTCAACAAATGACATGGTATGAAAGTTTGTGTTTTTATGTGGAAATATGGAAGCCCGCCAGAATTTTAATATTTCGTTTTGGATTGCATCAAGCAATACTTAATGCATAATTTATAATGTACGACATGGCGATGCACTTATATTACACTAATATTCTTACTTATATAAACAATAAACTATAAAGAGCTTAAGTTTGTTTAATGTATTACAGCATCTATCACATATGTCGCGTGATTGATAGCTTTTTGTTAAAAAAACTTGTATAGACTGACACCATGTCGTGAGATGTGTTTAGAAGGAATCATTCCGAACGAAAACGATGCAGAGACAAACTAAACCAAAGGCTTACTCGTTTTCATCATCATTAATATATAATCCAGTCAAAACAAAATACTTCCATGTCATGGTGGACCAGACCCTGGGAGGCTTCAATTAAGATTGATTTATGGTGTTTCAATAGCACGAAAGCTTGAGCACGTAGTACTGAGAAAATAAGAAAACTCTTACAAAGAATAGTGTCTGCGTACCTCTCATCACTTTTACGAATAATCCATGTATAAACTATATAATAATAATTCCTTGTTTGTACTATTTTTCCATCCGACGAAGTAAGATTAAGTAGGGCAATAGCATACTTTTGATTCCAAAGTCCAAAGTCTCTATTAAAATAAACAAAGCAAAAACATATTTTTGGTTTATAGTTTATTTAAAACGTGTGGTAAAAATACCCGTACTTCCTCATCAAGTATATTTGAGCATTATTATGTTTTATATTTGACCACTGGGTATAAGAAATAGTAACAGAAAATTATGTCTTAATATGAAATTGACAAGCTCATTGGAAAGCTTCATTTGGAGACGTTTCCTAGGTATAACATTTATTCATTGTCATGGAAACTGTTTGAAGACTAGTTGCGCAAGAAACAGATATCCATTGCGTATCACGACAAGGCGTAACATAAAAGAAGAAGATAAAAACTCGTGTTCAG
Organism: Anopheles merus; assembly: GCF_017562075.2. Lineage (NCBI taxonomy): Eukaryota > Metazoa > Arthropoda > Insecta > Diptera > Culicidae > Anopheles > Anopheles merus. Next base: position 50,176 of record NW_024427764.1, read on the forward strand.
AAGCGTTGAAGTCTAAGAACAAAAGTGCATAATTCACCTCTCGCACGAGTACCACAAACACACACACACTCGGTATGCCAGCATCTGAACGGAGGTTGAATGATGTTTTTCAAGCTGCGAGTCTCGATGGACCATTTATATCTAGGTTGATGGTAAAGGATGCTACACATTGTGCTACATCCTGGCGGAGCCTGTCGGATGCATCTAATGTGCGGAGGTATGGCGGATGATGAGTTTGAAAGGAACTCAAAGGCCCCTTTGATCTTTTATGCACTTTTGTCGGTGAGTGGAGGCAAATGCTACCGTCGGAAACGGCATGCAATGAGACGGGTGCATGATCTTGGTGCTTCGAAAAGTCAGGCAAGTCAGTTAGAAATCGCTGAAAAGCTATCAAATGCACTTGCTGTACAAGAAAAGTTTTTTGTTTCCTAGTCGGTTGAAAATTGTGATTGAAGTATTTGGCCAGTTGAGAATGTAAAGATACTTGTGATAGTTTCATTTTTTCACAGTTTTTAATACGGAAAAACTTGTGATAGTATAATGTAGTGTAGTTAAATCATTTCTACGCTTCCAATCATCTGTCAGATTAGGCGATGTTTTGAAAGTAAAAGTGAACACAGCTAGACTAGGACCAAAACTAGCTTTGATAAAAAAGCAAATATGTTTTGCTAATATTACTCCATAAATGTATATTCGTCTGAATGTTTAGCGTCTTTGTAATCGTTGTGCGTAAGTGTGAAATTATGTAAATCATATGTGGTAGTCGTATTGTTACTTTGTATATGTCGAGGGGTCTTATGAGATCCATTGTTAAAAAAATATATACAAATACACGAATGTGTGATGGTTTGATAAAAAGTGAAATAGGTTGATATATTATGTTATATTACTCAAAAAATACATACACCATACAACTTTCCTACTGTCTAAGAACTAAGACCATGGTAGGACCATGTCGGTCGTTTTGCCAAAGCAGAAAATACATAAGTATAATATAGTATCAAAATTTCGCCTGTAAGGATTGTATGGCAATGATAATTATAACAATAAAAAATACACTGATAAATGTTATGGTTTTCACAGATATGGACGTATTATGTCAATTTATAACAAAAATCGGAAAGGCATTTAAATATTGTATGGGATTAACATCAAATAACAAATTTAAGTTACCTGCTTTGCAACAGAGTTTGTTGGATCTGTTACCGTATCTGTTTTATAGCTAATTTATACAAATGATGAATTATTACTAATTTATACAACTAATTTATTATTTATTTTATGAACAGCCAAAATGAAATATCTTGTTTAGCCGAAGTAGCTATAGCTATATCTGCAGCAAAATATATTTTATAAAAATGGTTATTATAATGTTATATCTTAGTATTTACTTTCTTTTGGCTAGTAAAACTGGAATGTGCTATATTGTTCGCAAATTGTGAGTGAATTCCGTTAAGGTAGAGGTTTTGATTATATTTAAACGACCCTTGGCAATAAACAAATCTTACAATTTGGCCATCCGTTAGACGTACATTTCTGCATCAAGAAAGATCTGACCGTACTGCTTAAAACCTAAAAGACGAAAAACTTAAATTATGTTTTTTTTCAAAAGAATACATTTTCACCAGACAAACTATGACAAAGAAAGCAAAAAACAAAAACACATACCCAAAAACCAAGAGCATATACTTTAGGATATTAAGACTAACAATACTGAAACAAAAAGAAAGTTAGGGAATTGAAGAACATTTTGAAAGAAACTACATGTTGTTTTGTTTGTAGATGTGTAGGACCAACCTTTTTTTAGTATCTTAGCAAAAGAAAAAAATAAATGACCAAACTGTTGAACAATCAGTGAATGGGATATCAAACACAAAGACGGTTTTAGTAATGAACTACCCAAAGAAGATGAATGTAGAGCGATAAAGGATAGCTGTTAGGCCGATTATATCCGAGAAGGTTCGAGATTGTTACAGAGATTGTTGTTTATAGCAGGGCTTAAGTTGAAATTTATTATTTATTTAGTTTATCATTTCTGCAGAATAGTAATCTATAGTAATAATTATTATTTACTAATTATCAATCACAAAATTACTATGACAAAATTAGAAAATTCTTTTGAGGGTTATACTTTTGTTGGTTTTTTTTAGATGAAATGAGCTTGAGATTAAGTAGCACAAGTATTTTTCATGCGTATCATCATCAACAATGACAATCAAAATATAAAAAAATTGGTGAAAATATGCAATTTATTTGGTATTAAGTTAACATATTCAATTTGTTATTTTATGATGTTCCTGGTATACGATTTATAGATGCCTATGTATTGACTCTAAAACAAACACCATACCGTCTAATATCGATCGTTTGATTAAATTTTTCTGCATTGTCTCGTTGCCGTAGGGTTAACAGTGAAAATTATTTCCCCGAGTTTATCCAATAGAGTGGATCGTGTGGATTAAGTTTATTCGCACAAGCGTTTGATGGGTAAGTACTTACGACTGGGGCAACAGTGCGGCAAATGTGGGGATTTTCTAGCGATTTTGTTGGCAGGGTCGAATCCTTCACCATTGCTGGCGTAGAGGGTGTCGATGAATCGAGTAAATAATACTGGAATGAATCGCTCCCGGCGTTTGGGTGACGAAAGTTGTTTGTTTTACTGGTCGATGTGGTGCCCGTCCAAAATTAAGTTAGCGAAATGAGATTTTCTTGCACATTGCCGTAGGTGATAGATTCGTTAATCTACCGAAGTGAGTTGAAGATAAGCCGGCTTAGCGTTTTTTCCAGTAATTTATTTAACCACACTGAACTGTATACTAAATACATTGTAAAATGTGTATTACAATAAATGCACAAACTTTATGATTTTTATCATTAAAATATTAACACGAAGGATAATGAAAGGAGCCTAATAATAGATTTTGCATCTACTAATGCGCAACGCGAAGAACCAAAAAACAGGAATTACACCTGCTAATATTGGCCAATATTGTACTAACATGATTTGATATCATTTGTTATTCCTCCATCAACTATTTCGGGAGGCCAGATATGTTATACATAACCTAAGTCAAGGGCATTTACATAATCTACGGTCTGGACTAACCAATTTAAATATCAGCGTAATTTTGAAGAAGATATTATTGTTATTCATAATTTCAAAGTTATTAAATCTTGTAGAAGTAAAAGGAATGAAGTTATAGAGACAAATTTGTCAGCTTTTCTTCATAATACCTAAATAAATACAAGTAAAAGATGAGAAAAAAATTAGTATTACGGAAATATATGGATGCAATCTTGTAGAGAAATCTCCAAAAGCATCCGTTTTTGCAGTTGGTTGTTTCAAAACATAATCCTGACTTCTTTCGATGCAACTGAATGATTTATTAGGATTTTGCCAGAATGAAATTAGCTTACTCTTTTAATGATCACATCACAAACACATTTGTAGTGCCTACAAAAATGAAATAGTTTCGAGGAATGCTCCTCAATGATTATAAATTGTAATTTTTTTTGTTGGATTTTAGTACTAATAGTATTAAAATCCAACAAGTAGGGTAGTATTAAAATCCAACTACTCTTCAACTAAATTTACAGATGCAGTTATGGATAGTTCCATAAAGGAACTAATCTAAATTGACCAAATTTCCAAAGAAATTCATAATTTTACTGAGGGCATGCTTGATATTAGTGACGGCGAAATTTAAACATATCGAAAGCATGAGTTAAACATCACAGATAATGTGATTTTATTTAAGCCATCACTGCCCGGGTGTACAAAAACATGATACAAATGACATGAAATTTTATATTACACATAGGATACAAAAGAAGAGGAAACTCATTGTTTTACTTTGCAATTCTTTAGATGTTGAAACACGTGATGTATGTAATTTCATAAACTGGGCAGATAAATTATCAAACACAGAAATCATTTGAAAATCGTTGTTTTGGATTTATTCAACGAAAATCAATTCAATTCTTTTCTTTTTATTTTTATAGTTAGGAGTTAAGATTAAAGTTATGTAGGGATAAGTTAGGTTAATTTTTATAAATAAAAACTGAATTACATATTGTGAATCGGTTGCAATATACACATATTCGTTAAATTTTGGTTGGATTCGTATTGATGAGATGATTTGCTCAGTTTAACTTAACTTCTGATGACTTAGATATCATGTTTTAATGACACAATATTTTCGATGCCGTCTTCACCCAAAGCATTAAAAAGAAAGCTCTTACAGATTGTCAGGAAGCTCGTCGAGTCCATCCTAAAGAACAAAAAAATAGTACAGTGGAACCCCTCATAACCACTACCCCTTATACCCCTCTTAGCGAGTAAAATTTCGCATAAAGAACAATTTTATTTTTGGTTCCGATAAGAAATGGTGATCATATCATAAATATTTAGCTTTTTCCAAAAGAAGCAGGTAGAAGTGTGGAGAAACGTGTGAGTGTAAAAATGTAACCCTTTTTAACGAGTAAAATCTCGCATAAAGAGCAATTTCATTATTGGTTCCGATAAGAAATCGTGATCATATCGAGAGTTTAAATACTAAGAATCGTTCAAGTTATTTCCAAAAGAGGCAGATATAAGTGTGGTGAAAAGTATAAGGGAGGTGGCACATTAACACCCACTGCCAGCCCATAACTCAGGAAGTCATACAAAAATCTTAAAACCCGGGGCGGGTCGTGAGATATCGAATAAAGTTTTGCTGTGTATTTTGAAACTTCATATTTTTGGCTCGTTCCATGAGTTAATTATAATATATTAGACATTTTCAGGTTCAACAAAGAAACCTTGTATTAAACAAAAACAGAACGGTATTTATCTGTTTAATCATATATCGCTACTGTAAGATTGTGCCCCACATTAGATAGTTATAACTCACAATTCGAGTTTTCTATGGGAGCATCAATTAGCACAGTTATCATATTCATCGGAGAGCGCTAATAATTGTCAAGCAAGAGCTACCCGCCAAGGACTCTATTCAAATTTGCTAGCAAGGTCATATAAAGATGTAGAATTAAGTTTTAGTTCCAAAATCTGTGCTGTCACTTTTTACTTTTACTTATTTTTATAGAGACTTTGAGGTCTAGCTCATTCGCCTCTTTGTGCTGTCAATTGAATTCTGCATGTATTTCTTGGGGTACTTATTACAAAGTGCTGTGCTCCGCTAGCGATGTTTACATTTTTGGGTTTGTACTATGGCTTAATTTCCACTCTTTGACCCCATGATTTTGCATAACTAACCACGTAGATGGCGCTACTGTGAAGTGGGGAGTAGTTGTGTCATTGCCTCGAGATGGCGCTGCTATTGATTCATGGCTTAACTACGGTGTAAATCAAATTGCCTATATTTTGGTGCATTTCAATCTTAAACAACTACTTTTGACCAAAAATGTATTCTTTTCGCATGAATTTATGCGTATTATCGAGCGAATTAAGCGGAGCAAGCTTATTAAAAAGGTGCGGATTATTGAGCGTATACTGTATATCTAACTTTTTTTGCAAAATTCATGTAAATTATCACTTCTTTTCAGCTTAAAAAAAATCGATGTTTTTTTAAGCGCCTGAACGTGCGCAATGCGCATTACATGCGCGAACCACTGTTTTGATGCTGCACACTGAGAGGCCAGACGGACGTAGAATTCTACGTTTTAATCTGAAATATTTCCTTTAATTCACAATTGTTCTAAATTGATTAAACGTTTTAAAATTTTGCAGTTAAAACGGTTTCCATTGCTACCAATGTATTTTTCCTTCATAGTAAATTGTTTACAAGGTGAATAACATTTTGCGTAACGCTAGATGAAACACTACATGGTCGGATTCTTTGTAATTTGAGCAGCAAGACCCTAACTGACCAGAACTACATTGTTCATCTTAAAATGTATGTTAGGTTGCTAGCTTTGGAATGGTTTAGCCCAGCAATCGGCACAGTACGGCTCTTTGCTGTCAAGGTGGCGACTCTTTGCCGTTCGTATATTTCAAGGGACTTTTAAACATCTTTACTCTTGGGTTATCTATTCGGCTCTTCACGTAGAACTCTACGATCATTTTTATAGAATTTTGCTCTTTTGGTTGCAAATTTTGTCGACCTCTGATCTAGACCTCTATAAGACTTCATCTCTTTTTTTAAGTCACCGGGTCAATTTGGCACACAGCAACAGATTTTATTGTTGCTGAAGCGCATGACTTATCTTAAATATTAATAAAGAATTTCGGCAGTAGTATTGGATCGATTAAAATGTAAATTAAAATAAAAGGAAATATAAGTTTTAATGCAGCATTGATGGTAAGTTGCTGTGCAGTAAGTGTAATATCCCTTCCATACAATTTCATTATGATAAGGGGTTGACTACATGCTTAATGAACATGAGTTACAGTTAAAATACAGCCTAGAGGCGTGAGTGTAAACAAATGAATGAAGTAATTAAGTGATGTTGAAACTTTTTCACAAACTTTACTTGATAGCGATAAAGGACTGTGTCTACCCGAGAGCTCGAGACTTGCTAGCGATGCAGGAAACACACATATCGCCAGGTGGACCTCATTCGACTCGTGCACTTAATGGAAAATGAATCAATTTGCCGACAAATAATTCAATTACTGTGGATGAATTTCAAACCATGAGACAAAATTGAAATTGAATGATGTACGATTTTGATGGTCCTGTGCATGATACATGTCGTTGTGCGTGCATTGTCATGTAAGCCATACATTATTGCATTTTATTTTATGTTTCAATCCAGATATTTCATTGTTCAACTATTTTGTATTATTAAAAAAAATTGTTATCGTGCCATCAAAATATAAGAATAAGTAGATGTTAAGACGTTTTGTTTGTATTAAGTTTATACAAAACGCACATCAATGATTTAATATCTATAATCAAACCATTAGTCAGTAAAGAAATATCAATAGTAAACAGACATGATACAAATTTAACGAATCAGAGCGTAATAGTCATCGTTTACAGTCATCTTCAATACTCATAGGATTAAAACCAAGTCATGTTTATTTTAAAATAAAGCACCTATTTCAATGAAACAGGCCACTGTCTACCTTTTTAAGCTAAAACAAGATCGAACTTTAATGCACTATTCTTTGACCTTACTTTAATGCACTAGGGCTTCTTCTTCTTTGGCACAACAACCGCTGACGGTCAAGGCCTGCCAAGTACCCACTAGTGAAGAGAGCTTGGTTTTCAGTGACTTATTGTTACCATAGTAGGATAGTCAGTCCTACGTATGGGGGCACGGTCTATTCGGGACTTGAACCCATGACGGGCATGTTGTTACGTCGTACGAGTTGACGACTGTACCACCAGACCGGCCCAAATGCACTAGGGCAGTGGTCGGCAAAGTCCGGCCCGCGGGCGAAATGCGGCCCGCCACAACATTCAATCCGGCCCGCGAAAGGATTTGACTGATTTTGAAAGATGGGAAGAAACGATTCATACACAAATTGCTAAAGATCTTTTAGTATACCATATTAAACCATCGTACTTTTTCAACTTTTAATTAAAGTACTATGGAATGACGGACCGTTCAGTATGTTCGAGCTCGAGATTAATATCCCGGTAACTTTTGCATGATAATGTAAAAAACTTTAAAACTTTAAAGTGCAGTTTGTCCCTTGAGCTTTGTGACTTGTCGGAGCTGGTTTTAATTAAACTCTACAAGTTTCAATCAGCCATGGTTTGTGGTTTGATTAGCACCGCCACCGTGTACCTGATAGCAACTGTGACGAAAATATGCCATTTTCGGCTGGCTGTAGAAAAAAACTACGAAAGATAATTTTATCTGTTGAAAGGGAATTATTTCAGATTACTTGCACAAATAAGTTAAAGACTTTGCGAATGGCCTTTCGTCAGTTATTAGGAATTTTTACCATGGTGGACGGAGACATGCATGATTTAAGTTCTACCTTCGATTTTCATCAATTTCTCCTAAATTTTTGCTACAAAATTGTTCGAGTAGAGTTTTTGCACCACGTTGGTGTAGAAAAAAATCCATGGGACACAGATGACGGATGTTGGACCAGTTTGCGGACTAGGGTGTTATATCGAAATTCTGTCGAAATTCACCTGAAATGATTGCATTAAGTTTTCGCGTAATTTTTGCCACTGCGCCAGTGGATGCGATTTCTAATTACTGATCTGTTTATTTATGTTTCCCAGCTATTATTTTACTGTTTGGTGGGTTGCATCGATATTCCGGTCCAGCTAATGCAGTAATGTAGGTACTTGTCCCTCTGTCTTCATTTCAGCTTCTTTTGGAATCTCAAAAATGAACCTGGGCTTTCTTTCGATGCTTTCATTATTGCCTTATAGTTCCAAGATGTTGGCGATCAAAATGGAAAAACGGGTATACACGACGTCCGCAAACTTCCGCACGGAGTCCATTTTGGACGCTATGGGGTGCCATTCTTTGATCGCACATGCTTTTCATTCACTTTTTTGGCCATGGTTAGAGGTCGACTGATAGAGGTGTCAAATTTCGTCTGCTAACTAATGGGAAACTACTGCTCAAAGTGTAATTAACGTTTTGTTAGTGCGGGTTAAGATAAACCCATAAAAAATCGACAATTGTTGTCCATTTTTTAATGCAACCGTTATGTAATATTAACATTATTTTAACACCACAATAAGACTATCGAAATGAAGGTCGCATACTAAATTTTATGATTTATATTTTTGTATATCAAAAAATTGTTTATAAGTAGGTTATATCAATTTTGAACCATGCTTGGATGACACAATTATAGGAAAACAGCAATAATACCAATCACATTGCTTGATATCATTAACCAATTATTTTGTTTTTAAAATTTTATAATGTAATAATTAAATCACAATAATAGAAAAATCGCATTCTTCGGTCCCGCTGCTTTAGATCATTTACAAAATGAGGCCCGTTGCCTCAAAAGTTTGCCGACCGCTGCACTAGGGCATTGAATGTTACATATTCTTCATGCCATGGTAAAGTAAAAAAAAATTTTTTTTAAAAAGATAATACATATTATTGATATCGTACTCGGTATGCGTTGGTCTAAACGGGCCATTTATTTAAAGATGTGTATGCTCGCCGGATGTGTTGAACACACACACACCACACACACACACACACACACACACCACACACACACACACACACACACACACACACACACACACACACACACACACACACACCACACACACACACACACACACACACACACACACACACACACACACACACACACACACACACCACACACACACACACACACACACACACACACACACACACACACACACACACACACACACACAACACACACACACACACACACACACACACACACACACACACACACACACACACACACACACACACACCACACACACACACACACACACACACACACACACACACATACACACACACACACGCACTACTCGACATGAAGGTAATTTTTTTTCGTTGCATCAGCTGCTGGAAATTTGAAAAAATAATTTTTGGTGAGCTGCCGATACTAACTAAATTATAAACAGGTTTTCTTTCACACTTTCCCTACTTCCAGCCAACTGAAACATCTCATCACAGATTTGTTATCTATACCTTTGTGATTATAGAGTATAGTTGTGAATAATATGTCTTAGCTTAATTTTTTAGTTTAGTAATACTATTGTCTCTTCATGAGCTACAGTTTTGAAATGAAAATTGTTAGCAGTCGTTGAAAAAAACAACGGAATTTGGTAGCCATCCACAACATTCCATTGTGGAGTTGTTGAAAAAGGAGAATACTGCTTGCGGCGAATAGTGGGCCCGATTTTTTGGCGTGAGAAACCGGTATCGAATTGTGACGAAAACATGTGCTGAAACGATTCGTATCGGCATGGAAGGTGACTACGAGTTGTAAGCTACACTGGCGGTCGCACTCGCTTCAAGGGATACTGTTTACATCGTAATAACCGATTCGCATTTACTTTCGTACGCATGTTTGGGTGTGTCCGTTTTGTTTTTGTTTTGGAATTTCATGTGTTGCAACCACAGCAGAACAGCACCTTATGATATGATACTGATCTGTTAAAGGCTATATGTTCAAAGAACAGCTACTAAACTGAGAATGAGTTTTCGAGCAAGTATAAATAATTTTAAAAGTCTCGATTTATGTAAAACCATTGTTTGCTCTTACTTTTAACTCATACATAGTGAATCATAAATCTCATAAATCATAAATTAGTATTGTTAGTATTATTATTCTTTATATAATTATTAGCAGTGAGCGAGGCGCATCAATATAAGCGAGGATGTTAAATGTTTACGTTACGATTTTAAAGGAGTAAACAGTACAGTTAATATAGGTAGCAAAGGAGTAATTGTTGTTATCTACGACGTGATTAAGGTGGTTTTGGTATTGTAATCCTGTACAGTCTCACCGTGTGAGGCAGATGAAATAAAGCATATGAGCTATTTTGACTTTGATTTGTGATGTAAACAGATTCCTGCAAACATAAAGTTACGATCAGAAAGTAGGTTATTTTTTGTTCGAGTTTACTGTAACGATCGTATGTAAAAAAATATACATATACATATACATATACAAAGATATAGCACAATAATAATATTTTGTTTTCCTAAAGTATGTGGATGCTTTGTTTAAAAACGTCAGTAGTTTTTTTTTCAATCAGTTTCAGTTTCAATCAGTTTTCAATCAGCAAAACATTCAGTTGTTGCACTGTTTATACGATACTGTCAGATGAAAAGAGAAATTTATCCATTACCTCATACGTACGTTTCTGCAACGAATTAGTGATTGTATAATCATCATCGTGGTAGTTTTTTTTTTATCATCATCCAAGTGGATGTGAAACAACATAAGCAGATAGATCCGTTGAACATAGTGAACATAAACCATGAACCTGTTCTGGACTGGTACATCTTATTTTTAAAATGTTTTTGATTTTTTGTTTGATTTGTATTGTGATTGAACATGATTGTAATCATTATCATTGCTTGTAAGGTGCATACGACTTGTTGCATTGTTGTGGCATTAGTTTAAAATTCTTTCATATTTGACACAGAAAAGATGGAAAAATAATAATCATATTTTAGATTGAAATAATCGAAATTAAATGCAAAATATCACATTTTTACAATTATTGCTGCATTTTTATTAAGTTCAGTTGTTACTCAACGTCTGTTTCCTTCTGTCAAATGCCTTAACATTATTCAAGTTTATCAAAAATCATATCAGTATGTGCTAACAACACAAATGGTTCCCTTTTACAGCAGCCACATGGCTGTAAACAAGAATTACTTCCTGCAAATGCCACTGTGGATTGTATTGCCAGCTAATGTGGCAGGAATTTGTCAACGGAATTTAAATATTTTTCGTATCGATTTAAAGCAACCGATAGGCAAATTATCAGCCTCAATGTCAGCGAGTCTGCCTCGCGATGGGCAATAAAGCGACTCTCCCTCCATTAGACGGTTCCATCAGCTTCAATAAACAAACCCAGCAAAACGAGCCAAGCCGTCCCAGGCATTTTGAATAGTGACTTTTAGTTTGGCCGCTGGCGGTGCGTGGGGCTAGAAGAACGTGCTTGTACGTGTATGAGTGTGCGTGTTTTGTGTTTAGCGTCTGTTTATGAAGTGCGTTAGCGAGGTACGATCGATCGATCAAGGGTCGCGGTGTCTTTTCGCTGATCCATGATCACATCTGATGACGCGTATGCCACCACAGCCGCCACAGGAAGGAAGGAGATCGCAATAGCACTCTCACGTCGCCAAAGAGCTGTTGCGGATCGAAAGACTTGGCCGTCGGGTGTAGCGACGAACCTGCTCGGATCGACGGTGCGGGAATTTGACGTTGCTGAAAAGTGCCGACTGGCACGGCGTACGATCGAGGGTTGGGGCAGCTTACGTGCGCGCTCTTACGGCGCGTGCACGGTGGACATTAACCGGACGGGACCACTCGGAGGCCCACAGTCGCACGTCGTGAGTGCCATCGGTAGCATCTCGCGCGAAGAGAAACGCAGCTCATCTCGGACAGTGTAGAGTTTTAAGTTGTTGTGTTTGTATAGCCGTACGTGATAATAGTGCGTCGTTCGTGGCTGGTGTAAAGGGTTATGAACATTCATTCACTCGGTGACACGATCAGTGAATCTCATTATGCGCGATAAGCTGCTGCTAGTGATCGGTGCGTGCTGCGCGCTTACCTATCTTCAGGTGGCCAGGACGCAGCAGAGTGATTATGAAATCGATTACGATGAGGAGGGCTTTTGGATTGGCCACGGGCTAGGCAACCGCAAAGAAGGTGCGTGTTGTCCATTTCCGCACGGTGTGTCGATACTGCGCGTAGCATGATATAACACCCAGATGGACGCGAAAACAAATACCGTGTGCTAGTGTTCTGTGACCGTTTATCAAGCTAATTCGAACTCAAATTCGATTTTTCTGTACTTCCATGTTTGCATATGTTGGGAAAACACACTTCCGCCCGGATGCAGGTGACGAAATCCTGAAGGTGCTGCACAAATCGGTCGGTCCATTCGTGGAGCCGCAAAACGTTACCGTCGTAGAGAAGTTCACTGCAGCGGATGGTGAAAGTATTACGTTCACACAATTCAACTCCTCTAAGGTAAACGCGCGTATTACAAGACGTAATGGTGGTGATAAAAAAGTGAAATTAATGGCCTTCGCGCGATGCTGCGATGCCGGAGATGCCCTAGTGCTCTGTTAGCTGGGCTGAGTGCGCTAAAGTCGGCATCAGGACAACGGCACGGTAGTGGTTTTGTTTGTGCTAGGCCTCAAAAGACGGAGCTATTTCATTGTGGTTCGCATTCCACGAATGTTGGCACTCTTTCACAGGTTGTGGACAGATTTGCTCACGCAAGACCCGTGCTACTGGGTTATGATCTCGTCGGCGCTTGCTGGTGTGGATGGACGTTGACGCGTACAAACCTTAGCCACTTTGGGCGAGTGGTTGGTCGGTGCTGGGAACGTGCCCGGTGTTCGGTTTTGTTGCCAAACAGATCTCCTCCTTCTGCTGAAGCATGTCATGTAATCACTCCGCGACGCTCCCAAAAATAGTTTTACGTGTGACGACAACCGTACCACCATACCGGGTATACGTCCACTAAGGTGTGGCTAGATGGTGCAAGGGAAGTGCGGTGCGTCATTTCTAATTCAAACACAGCGCGATAGACAAGCGAAAGTGAAACCCAAACCACAAAAACGGCTTTAGCATAGAGTCCATCTTGGAAGCGGCTACTACAACGCTTTCGCGTCGTTGTGCTACGTTGTTGTGCCGCTATGATGCCAGCTCTATCGGTCTATCGAATGGATCAAGAGGTTGTTGTAACGGTTGCTTATTGACCTTAGCCTCGGGGTCACCATTAGAAAGAGCGTAGGGAGCTGGAGTAGAAACGGAACGAGACAGCCGTAATGTCGGGCATCAAGGCGATCGAGTTGTTTGGATCGTGCATTTAATTGGACCATTTTGAGCGGGTGGTTCTGCTGTGCGAAGTGTCTGACAGTCGCAGCATACCGAACTAATTAGAGCAAAATTTACGCGCGGGCGGAACAGAATGCAGTTATGAATGTGAACATTGGGGCAAAAGGTTTAAATCGGGAATTGTTTGTTTTTTTTTTTGGCTCGTTTGAACATGAGGCTCAATGGAACTGAGAAGGCCATAATTTTAAATTCAAAAACACACGTTCACTTGAAACAGTAAAATATACATTTCTCTTGAATTGTGCCGAAAATGAAATCTTTAACTATTTGCATTTTTCTTCTCTTTCTCTCTTTCAGGTACTCACATACTTTCACGAGGTGGTATTGGACTTCAATCCGAAAAACTTCTACATCCGGCTGAAACTGTTTAATATAACCAGCCTTCGACTGCAGCGAACAGTGTATGGGTTTCGATCGAACGCAATCAAACCGGATGTGAGCTAGAAATGCCCCATTATGCTGCGCCCATTAGAAATTAGTGTCCTGCTTTCTTAAATAAGTTATCTGTAGTTACTATCTAAAATAAAACCAAAAAATCTCTTACATCACTCACTATGCATTGGTGGTAGTTGCGTAAATTTACTAAAACCAAAAGAAAGGGAAAAATCAACAGCATGATGTCATAATGATGAATACCATCCTGAAGGGTTGACACCTTTTAGCTCTCAATGCTATTACGTTGTTTTATAAATATGGCAAGGTTTTAAAATAAGTTCAATAAATACTTATAATACAGAAATAACAAAATTTAAATAATAATAGATATACAGGGATTCATATCTATTGTTTTGCCTGATGTTTGAGATATTATTTCGTTTATCTTTCTATTTCAATGAAAATGATTTTGTATAGCTATGTGTATCTTAGATGGTGGATAATTTCATCATCCACAAAGAGAATTTATCACAATTAAAGCCGTAAACTTGATAAGAAAAAAACACCAGACAAATTTTCTGTAAAACAAGAGACTTATTTATATTTTCACTACTATCGAAAGTGTCACCAAACTCAATTATCATATTTATTTTCGCACTTTTTTGCCATCTCAATAGTCCTGTCTTACGTTTTCGATCCCCAAGTTTGCAATCCATCTACTTTTTGTTTGGTTTGCTCGTTAGAGTCAAGTGAAATTGACTGTTATGAGATGATGTTTATGCTGTATTTTCTATAGAACTTTCACTTATTCCTTCACTCCTATGATAGGGATGATGGCCGACGTACGATACCACTAAGTTGAGATACAACGAAGGACACATAATGTTGTTGCCTGAAAGTAATCAAGTGTCGACGGCGAATCCAATATGGTGGCATTCCATCAGCTGGCACGCCACGGTATCTGTTTTGCATAAAATTTGTTTAGGTTTTTTTTTCATTAAATCCTACGGCATTGACACCGACGCGCTGACGCAGCTGCATTGACTGCTGTTGTTGCTACTGCTGAGACGCCGTGCACAAGCAAGAAGCGGAAGAGATTACAAATTTAAATGGATTTTACATTAGGGCGGAAAAACGTCAACACTCTAACAGTCACCATGTACCACGCACCGTACCGTACATTGGTAACTAGTTTCCATGTTGCCCTCTAGCTTTCCTATGCATGTCTTACTTTCGTGAGGGAAAATCCCTATAGAGCAGACTGTCATTGTCGCGGGGAGTCCTAAAACACGATGATAGGGGCTTCCACCAAAAGAAATTCAGTGCAGTGATTTCATCTTCGTCAAATGGTGAGTAAAATATGCATTCGAATAGCAATCGGGTAAACAGAAGACGTGATAAGTGGTGTGAAAATAGCAGTTGAAAAATAAATCATCCCTTGCTGGAGTGTTTGCATTGGACAAACACCAGATAACCACGTGCCTCCTTTTCCAGGAGCTCATAGATGAAGGGTAGTATGATTTTATAAATTTTATGTGTAATATAATTACGAGACAAAAGGAAAGAAATCGGGCTTTTAAAGATTATGTTAAATGTGTAGCACTAAGAACTCTTATATATGTACAGTAGTATAATAATACAGCTCAAATAGCCCAGATTAATGTATCATGGATTCCTTCACAAATGTTAGTAGCAGAAGCGTCAGTTACCATTGCTAAAATCAACAGTCATTGAGAATACGGAATTAATTTCACCGCCTCTTTATCACTCGCCACATAGGTAATTCAAATATACCTCTGCTTGAGGTTTTCGGATTATGGACATTGGGGTAGCTTAATTTACATACTACATCATGTAAGGGTAAACAATCAAAACTTCTATTGCTTGCTCTGTTGCTGAAGATGTTTTTTTCTCCATCGCTTGTCATTATTCACCCTTCGTCAACAGCAAACGCAATGGATTTATTTTGTCGGGGCATAGCTTGTTGATATGTATTGTTGATTCAAAGAATTGATACCAATCAATCTGCGAGACACTTCTAGTTAGTGAAAATGATGGAAAGGAATCTATTCACCGTTTTCTCGATACACTTTTTCAAAGGATACACACTCGAAGAGGAAATGATATTTTCATAGTAACAGTAAGGGCTGCGAGTGGAATGTGGATTCAATTTCTTTCAAGTGGAGCATGATTGCATGTATTTAACGTCGATAGTATTTAGTTTGAGCGATAGCAAATGCATGTTATACGTTTTTGTGACGCCGGTTAGATGGGTTGATGATGATGTTGTGATGGTAAAGATAACTTGATAAATGTTGAGCAGTCTTCAATGTAATAAAACAACTATAATGTTGTAAAAAATAAATCAGTAAAAAAACAAAGCACATACAATTATGATATTTTTTTGTGTGAAATATAAAATAATAATTTTTAAATTGTAACATGTTAAGTGATACGGCCACGAAGGCCATTATTACGAGAAAAAAAGGAAAATTTATATTATTAGTGTAATAATGAATTTATTTACATATTTCATTAA
>NW_024427765.1:0-10000 GCF_017562075.2 Anopheles merus
AATGGGCTTAAAATGTTATCACTCATCCTTTATCTTGTTATGAGTCGATACTTCACCGTGTGTCCGACCAAGTAGGACACGATCCAAGCAATGTTTTTTGAGTTAATATATAGCCATAACATTTCAGTACAAAATGCTCGGTCAGACCTACGGCGGGCCATAACTCGAATACTAAACGTCGCAGACATGGGTCGTAGAACAATTTTAAGCTCGTCTAATCATCTCTATCCGATTCTGGATAGTGGTTTTTGACCACTTTTCATCATTTTGTGACACCCCGAACCTAGGGACAGCTCCCTAGCTTTTTGCAAAAAATGCACCGAACGGGCCGGAGAGCTCGAGTAGTCAAAAATTTTTTTCGCTAAAAACCCTCAAAACGTGTCAGAAACACACCCTAGATGATGAAAAGTGCAACCAGAAAGTCAACCGACAACATGCCCGGGGGTACCAATTTGCTCTACGCGTCCCTAGGTAGGGTACTTTTTCATACAAACATCAATGTGCACGGTGCACAAAGTGCGCGGACAAAATTGCTCGGTCAGACCTACGGCGGGCCATAACTCGAATACTAAACGTCGCAGACATGGGTCGTAGAACAATTTTAAGCTCGTCTAATCATTCTCTATCCGATTCTGGATAGTGGTTTTTTGACCACTTTTCATCATTTTGTGACACCCCGAACCTAGGGACAGCTCCCTAGCTTTTTGCAAAAAAGTGCACCGAACGGGCCGGAGAGCTCGAGTAGTCAAAAAAATTTTTTTCGCTAAAAACCCTCAAAACGTGTCAGAAACACACCCTAGATGATGAAAAGTGCAACCAGAAAGTCAACCGACAACATGCCCGGGGTACCAATTTGCTCTACGCGTCCCTAGGTAGGGTACTTTTTCATACAAACATCAATGTGCACGGTGCACAAAGTGCGCGGAACAAAAATTGCTCGGTCAGACCTACGGCGGGCCATAACTCGAATACTAAACGTCGCAGACATGGGTCGTAGAACAATTTTAAGCTCGTCTAATCATTCTCTATCCGATTCTGGATAGTGGTTTTTTGACCACTTTTCATCATTTTGTGACACCCCGAACCTAGGGACAGCTCCCTAGCTTTTTGCAAAAAAGTGCACCGAACGGGCCGGAGAGCTCGAGTAGTCAAAAAAATTTTTTTCGCTAAAAACCCTCAAAACGTGTCAGAAACACACCCTAGATGATGAAAAGTGCAACCAGAAAGTCAACCGACAACATGCCCGGGGGTACCAATTTGCTCTACGCGTCCCTAGGTAGGGTACTTTTTCATACAAACATCAATGTGCACGGTGCACAAAGTGCGCGGAACAAAAATTGCTCGGTCAGACCTACGGCGGGCCATAACTCGAATACTAAACGTCGCAGACATGGGTCGTAGAACAATTTTAAGCTCGTCTAATCATTCTCTATCCGATTCTGGATAGTGGTTTTTTGACCACTTTTCATCATTTTGTGACACCCCGAACCTAGGGACAGCTCCCTAGCTTTTTGCAAAAAAGTGCACCGAACGGGCCGGAGAGCTCGAGTAGTCAAAAAAATTTTTTTCGCTAAAAACCCTCAAAACGTGTCAGAAACACACCCTAGATGATGAAAAGTGCAACCAGAAAGTCAACCGACAACATGCCCGGGGTACCAATTTGCTCTACGCGTCCCTAGGTAGGGTACTTTTTCATACAAACATCAATGTGCACGGTGCACAAAGTGCGCGGAACAAAAATGCTCGGTCAGACCTACGGCGGGCCATAACTCGAATACTAAACGTCGCAGACATGGGTCGTAGAACAATTTTAAGCTCGTCTAATCATTCTCTATCCGATTCTGGATAGTGGTTTTTTGACCACTTTTCATCATTTTGTGACACCCCGAACCTAGGGACAGCTCCCTAGCTTTTTGCAAAAAAGTGCACCGAACGGGCCGGAGAGCTCGAGTAGTCAAAAAAATTTTTTTCGCTAAAAACCCTCAAAACGTGTCAGAAACACACCCTAGATGATGAAAAGTGCAACCAGAAAGTCAACCGACAACATGCCCGGGGGTACCAATTTGCTCTACGCGTCCCTAGGTAGGGTACTTTTTCATACAAACATCAATGTGCACGGTGCACAAAGTGCGCGGAACAAAAATTGCTCGGTCAGACCTACGGCGGGCCATAACTCGAATACTAAACGTCGCAGACATGGGTCGTAGAACAATTTTAAGCTCGTCTAATCATTCTCTATCCGATTCTGGATAGTGGTTTTTTGACCACTTTTCATCATTTTGTGACACCCCGAACCTAGGGACAGCTCCCTAGCTTTTTGCAAAAAAGTGCACCGAACGGGCCGGAGAGCTCGAGTAGTCAAAAAAATTTTTTTCGCTAAAAACCCTCAAAACGTGTCAGAAACACACCCTAGATGATGAAAAGTGCAACCAGAAAGTCAACCGACAACATGCCCGGGGGTACCAATTTGCTCTACGCGTCCCTAGGTAGGGTACTTTTTCATACAAACATCAATGTGCACGGTGCACAAAGTGCGCGGAACAAAAATTGCTCGGTCAGACCTACGGCGGGCCATAACTCGAATACTAAACGTCGCAGACATGGGTCGTAGAACAATTTTAAGCTCGTCTAATCATTCTCTATCCGATTCTGGATAGTGGTTTTTTGACCACTTTTCATCATTTTGTGACACCCCGAACCTAGGGACAGCTCCCTAGCTTTTTGCAAAAAAGTGCACCGAACGGGCCGGAGAGCTCGAGTAGTCAAAAAAATTTTTTTCGCTAAAAACCCTCAAAACGTGTCAGAAACACACCCTAGATGATGAAAAGTGCAACCAGAAAGTCAACCGACAACATGCCCGGGGGTACCAATTTGCTCTACGCGTCCCTAGGTAGGGTACTTTTTCATACAAACATCAATGTGCACGGTGCACAAAGTGCGCGGAACAAAAATTGCTCGGTCAGACCTACGGCGGGCCATAACTCGAATACTAAACGTCGCAGACATGGGTCGTAGAACAATTTTAAGCTCGTCTAATCATTCTCTATCCGATTCTGGATAGTGGTTTTTTGACCACTTTTCATCATTTTGTGACACCCCGAACCTAGGGACAGCTCCCTAGCTTTTTGCAAAAAAGTGCACCGAACGGGCCGGAGAGCTCGAGTAGTCAAAAAAATTTTTTTCGCTAAAAACCCTCAAAACGTGTCAGAAACACACCCTAGATGATGAAAAGTGCAACCAGAAAGTCAACCGACAACATGCCCGGGGGTACCAATTTGCTCTACGCGTCCCTAGGTAGGGTACTTTTTCATACAAACATCAATGTGCACGGTGCACAAAGTGCGCGGAACAAAAATTGCTCGGTCAGACCTACGGCGGGCCATAACTCGAATACTAAACGTCGCAGACATGGGTCGTAGAACAATTTTAAGCTCGTCTAATCATTCTCTATCCGATTCTGGATAGTGGTTTTTTGACCACTTTTCATCATTTTGTGACACCCCGAACCTAGGGACAGCTCCCTAGCTTTTTGCAAAAAAGTGCACCGAACGGGCCGGAGAGCTCGAGTAGTCAAAAAAATTTTTTTCGCTAAAAACCCTCAAAACGTGTCAGAAACACACCCTAGATGATGAAAAGTGCAACCAGAAAGTCAACCGACAACATGCCCGGGGGTACCAATTTGCTCTACGCGTCCCTAGGTAGGGTACTTTTTCATACAAACATCAATGTGCACGGTGCACAAAGTGCGCGGAACAAAAATTGCTCGGTCAGACCTACGGCGGGCCATAACTCGAATACTAAACGTCGCAGACATGGGTCGTAGAACAATTTTAAGCTCGTCTAATCATTCTCTATCCGATTCTGGATAGTGGTTTTTTGACCACTTTTCATCATTTTGTGACACCCCGAACCTAGGGACAGCTCCCTAGCTTTTTGCAAAAAAGTGCACCGAACGGGCCGGAGAGCTCGAGTAGTCAAAAAAATTTTTTTCGCTAAAAACCCTCAAAACGTGTCAGAAACACACCCTAGATGATGAAAAGTGCAACCAGAAAGTCAACCGACAACATGCCCGGGGGTACCAATTTGCTCTACGCGTCCCTAGGTAGGGTACTTTTTCATACAAACATCAATGTGCACGGTGCACAAAGTGCGCGGAACAAAAATTGCTCGGTCAGACCTACGGCGGGCCATAACTCGAATACTAAACGTCGCAGACATGGGTCGTAGAACAATTTTAAGCTCGTCTAATCATTCTCTATCCGATTCTGGATAGTGGTTTTTTGACCACTTTTCATCATTTTGTGACACCCCGAACCTAGGGACAGCTCCCTAGCTTTTTGCAAAAAAGTGCACCGAACGGGCCGGAGAGCTCGAGTAGTCAAAAAATTTTTTTCGCTAAAAACCCTCAAAACGTGTCAGAAACACACCCTAGATGATGAAAAGTGCAACCAGAAAGTCAACCGACAACATGCCCGGGGGTACCAATTTGCTCTACGCGTCCCTAGGTAGGGTACTTTTTCATACAAACATCAATGTGCACGGTGCACAAAGTGCGCGGAACAAAAATTGCTCGGTCAGACCTACGGCGGGCCATAACTCGAATACTAAACGTCGCAGACATGGGTCGTAGAACAATTTTAAGCTCGTCTAATCATTCTCTATCCGATTCTGGATAGTGGTTTTTTGACCACTTTTCATCATTTTGTGACACCCCGAACCTAGGGACAGCTCCCTAGCTTTTTGCAAAAAAGTGCACCGAACGGGCCGGAGAGCTCGAGTAGTCAAAAAAATTTTTTTCGCTAAAAACCCTCAAAACGTGTCAGAAACACACCCTAGATGATGAAAAGTGCAACCAGAAAGTCAACCGACAACATGCCCGGGGGTACCAATTTGCTCTACGCGTCCCTAGGTAGGGTACTTTTTCATACAAACATCAATGTGCACGGTGCACAAAGTGCGCGGAACAAAAATTGCTCGGTCAGACCTACGGCGGGCCATAACTCGAATACTAAACGTCGCAGACATGGGTCGTAGAACAATTTTAAGCTCGTCTAATCATTCTCTATCCGATTCTGGATAGTGGTTTTTTGACCACTTTTCATCATTTTGTGACACCCCGAACCTAGGGACAGCTCCCTAGCTTTTTGCAAAAAAGTGCACCGAACGGGCCGGAGAGCTCGAGTAGTCAAAAAAATTTTTTTCGCTAAAAACCCTCAAAACGTGTCAGAAACACACCCTAGATGATGAAAAGTGCAACCAGAAAGTCAACCGACAACATGCCCGGGGGTACCAATTTGCTCTACGCGTCCCTAGGTAGGGTACTTTTTCATACAAACATCAATGTGCACGGTGCACAAAGTGCGCGGAACAAAAATTGCTCGGTCAGACCTACGGCGGGCCATAACTCGAATACTAAACGTCGCAGACATGGGTCGTAGAACAATTTTAAGCTCGTCTAATCATTCTCTATCCGATTCTGGATAGTGGTTTTTTGACCACTTTTCATCATTTTGTGACACCCCGAACCTAGGGACAGCTCCCTAGCTTTTTGCAAAAAAGTGCACCGAACGGGCCGGAGAGCTCGAGTAGTCAAAAAAATTTTTTTCGCTAAAAACCCTCAAAACGTGTCAGAAACACACCCTAGATGATGAAAAGTGCAACCAGAAAGTCAACCGACAACATGCCCGGGGGTACCAATTTGCTCTACGCGTCCCTAGGTAGGGTACTTTTTCATACAAACATCAATGTGCACGGTGCACAAAGTGCGCGGAACAAAAATTGCTCGGTCAGACCTACGGCGGGCCATAACTCGAATACTAAACGTCGCAGACATGGGTCGTAGAACAATTTTAAGCTCGTCTAATCATTCTCTATCCGATTCTGGATAGTGGTTTTTTGACCACTTTTCATCATTTTGTGACACCCCGAACCTAGGGACAGCTCCCTAGCTTTTTGCAAAAAAGTGCACCGAACGGGCCGGAGAGCTCGAGTAGTCAAAAAAATTTTTTTCGCTAAAAACCCTCAAAACGTGTCAGAAACACACCCTAGATGATGAAAAGTGCAACCAGAAAGTCAACCGACAACATGCCCGGGGGTACCAATTTGCTCTACGCGTCCCTAGGTAGGGTACTTTTTCATACAAACATCAAAGTGCGCTTAGCAAAAGTTCTCCGTCAGACCTACGGCGGGCCATAACTCGAAAACTAAACGTCGCAGACATGGGTCGTAGAACAATTTTAAGTTCGT
This sequence comes from Anopheles merus, assembly GCF_017562075.2. NCBI lineage: Eukaryota > Metazoa > Arthropoda > Insecta > Diptera > Culicidae > Anopheles > Anopheles merus. The sequence continues at coordinate 6,247 of NW_024427765.1, forward strand.
CTAATGATTCTACATCCGATTCTGGATAGTGGTTTTTTGACCACTTTTCAAAATTTTGTGACACCCCAAACCTAGGGGCAGCTCCCTAGCTTTTGTCAAAAAATGGTCACCGAACGGGCCGGAGAGCTCGAGTAGTCAAAAAATTTTTTTTCGCCAAAATCACTGAAAACGTGTAGAAAACGCATTTTAGATGATGAAAAGTGAAACCAGAACGTCAAACAACAACTTTTTTGGGGGTACCCTTTTTACTCTACGGGCCCCTAGGTAAGGCGCGCCATTAGCGCTTTCCTCTCGAGTTCCCAACTTTTGCCCTCCTGGGAACATGATCATTTGTTCATTGCCTACTATAGGGAGGGTACCTTGCTCCGAGGTCAAAAATGAAAATTTCACCAAATCGTAGTTTTTACCTCTATTTTGTCGTAGGAGCATGGTTTGAGGTGTCGGTGGGTCATTTCGGCCCCCATTTGGGTCATACGTCCCCTCCCCGATTTAGTTCGTCGTATGACCATAGTCCGAACTTATGAAGCAAAAGTGGTGTCTGGTGGTGTCTGCCGATGATCTTAACCTATGATTTCGAGTTGATATGCGTATATTAGAGTAAAATTAGGCCTTGTAGTACACGGCTTATGCCCCGGACTAGGTGTCCCGGGGACAAAATCTCGAAAATTACAGACACCCCAGCATCGCTTAAGGTGGTCAGTAGCAAATATATTTTTGGGTCTTCGGACCCATGAAGAGACAGTAGCTGGCTAGTTTGCTGTACTCTTACGCTGAGAACTGGCAGCGTAGAGGGTCTACGGACCCTGAAAGGACCTACCCAACCTTTCAAAAAGCTCCCTGGAGCGGTACATCACGGGTCTACGGACCCTAAGACTTCGTCGTGATGGTTTCAAGCATAAAAGTCGTAACAGTTTAAGAGGTTTTCGTAAGCGTATATTAAATGCATGCTTGAAACTAAGCTTCGTTGTCTTTAAACACTGCAAGACCAATCGAACTTTTTAGGGAAACTCGAAGGATTCACGCTAAGCTCGATGAGCTATTAAGGGTAGTGGTGCATGGTTTGTCGGCGTTCCTTGGATCTAATCCATTGAACAAATGTGTCTGGGGTCATGGTGCAGGTAAAATAGCGTGATGAAACCGGGTTTCCCTTACCAAATGTGGCATAACTTTCCCTGAGAGCGAAGCTCAGACCCACGTAGGGGAGAGCAAAGTGGAACTTAAATGTTCTATGCAGCAAATGTTCGCCATGCGGATAAACAAGTTGGAATAGCTCAATGTAGTGTAATGCAAACACGAATCGCAATTAACGATAAGGGGACCCAGAAGCAATTCTGCGGAACCCTCGGGGGAGGTGTGAGTTGATATAATTAGAGGTGATAGTCCAAGTTGTTCGAGCTCCGGCTCGGCAGCCGATACGAGGTTCCTGTTGAGCTTGTACATCGCGCAGAGGCGCCGTTCGGTTCTAGCAATGATTCCCGCCACCATGTTTCATGCGTGCAGAGGTCCGTTAGAGCTCGAGCAATGTGTCCCGCCGTGATTACGAAAAAGTTTAACAGTTGACTAAGTTGGGGGTGTGTTCAAGTAATCGCGCAGAGATGCCGATCGGTTTCTAGCAATGTTTCCCGTCACAAGGTGGTATTGGCACCTGTGCAGAGTGACCGTTAGCAATGTCTCCCGTATCACGGTGGTGTTCTACCACTAGTGCAGAGTGACCGCTAGCAATGTCTCCCGTCACAAGGTGGTAGCCCAGTAGTGCAGAGAAGCCGCTAGCAAGTCTCCCGTCACAGAGTAAGCAGGTCCGCGAAGTGCAGAGTAGCCGTTAGCAATGTCTCCCGTATCACGGTGGTATCATTCCACTAGTGCAGAGTGACCGCTAGCAATGCTTCCCGACACACGGCGGTAGCTTACGCAGTGCAGAGAGACTCAGGAGCAAAGTCTTCCGACACACGGTGGTAACTCGACGAGGTGCAGAGTAACCGTTAGCAATGTCTCCCGTATCACGGTGGAGTTCTTCCACTAGTGCAGAGTGACCGCTAGCAATGTTTCCCGACACATCGAAGGAGTAGATCCACGAAGTGCAGAAAGATCGCTGAACCAATCAATGCATCCCGTCGTGGAGAGCTTACACGCCCGTAGGACAAAACAGTGGGGTGTATCCAAGTGAAACATTAGTATACATGAGAGTGCAGAGTACCGATTGGACTATAGTGGTCAAAACGCAGCCGGGTAATTCAACTCTGTAGCCGTACAAAGGTATCCGCCTGTTAGAAGGACACCGTACGGTTTACAGTTTTAACAAAAATGCAGCCGCGGTAATTTCAACCCAACCCACTATAGCCATTCAATGTATCCGTCATAATCATGTATACCGATCGGAGTAGCCAAAGACAATGTTCGTCTAGTGTTGTTGGGGTGTATGCGCGCAGAGATGCCGTTCGGTTTAAAGCAATGTTTCCCGTCACGAGGTGGTATTGGCACCTGTGCAGAGTGACCGTTAGCAATGTCTCCCGTATCACGGTGGAGTTCTTCCACTAGTGCAGAGTGACCGCTAGCAATGTCTCCCGTCACAAGGTGGTAGCCCAGCAGTGCAGAGAAGCCGCTTTCAGCAATGTTTCCCGTCACGAGGTGGTATTGGCACCTGTGCAGAGTGACCGTTAGCAATGTCTCCCGTATCACGGTGGAGTTCTTCCACTAGTGCAGAGTGACCGCTAGCAATGTCTCCCGTCACAAGGTGGTAGCCCAGCAGTGCAGAGAAGCCGCTGTAGCAAAGTCTCCCGTATCACGGTGGAGTTCTTCCACTAGTGCAGAGAGATCGCTGAACCGTGCAATGTGTCCCGTCGTGCGCACCCGTTCGACCAGATGTAACAAGTTGGGGTGCAAGTTGCAAGTTCACGCGCAGAGATGCCGTTCGGTTTAAAGCAATGTTTCCCGTCACGAGGTGGTATTGGCACCTGTGCAGAGTGACCGTTAGCAATGTCTCCCGTATCACGGTGGAGTTCTTCCACTAGTGCAGAGTGACCGCTAGCAATGTCTCCCGTCACATTGGTGGTAGCCCAGCAGTGCAGAGAAGCCGCTTTCAGCAATGTTTCCCGTCACGAGGTGGTATTGGCACCTGTGCAGAGTGACCGTTAGCAATGTCTCCCGTATCACGGTGGAGTTCTTCCACTAGTGCAGAGTGACCGCTAGCAATGTCTCCCGTCACATTGGTGGTAGCCCAGCAGTGCAGAGAAGCCGCTGTAGCAAAGTCTCCCGTATCACGGTGGTATCATTCCACTAGTGCAGAGAGATCGCTGAACCGTTCAATGTGTCCCGTCGTGGTGTGCTTGTAGCGAGCACGTAGGATACACCTTGCTTTGTTGGTTTGGGATAGGAGTGGTCGCGCAACTGCCTCCACGCCGCAGAGTGCCAGTTCGGATTGAAGGTCAACTTTAGCCGTTCAATGCATCAGTCGGTGGGTGTTCAGATGGCATCACAACTTCCCCTAGGTGCTCAAGTTGGTTGGGTTGCTAAACATATACACATGCGCAGAGTATCGTACGAACTAGCAAAGTCTCCCGTCACGGTGGTAAAGTAATGAGTACCATGCAGTGCAGAGAGATCGTTAGTGCGTGCAATGTACCAGTCGAAGTGTTGTGTTCGCGCATGCGCAGAGTATCGTACGAACTAGCAAAGTCTCCCGTCACGGTGGTTGAGAGTCCCATGCAGTGCAGAGAGATCGTTAGTGCGTGCAATGTACCAGTCGATGTGCAACGTA